>NW_007726504.1:527133-663079 GCF_000696425.1 Galeopterus variegatus
TTCTTGGGTGGGAGGGGGAAGAGGGAGGAGGGAGGGAGGTTTCGGTGATGGGCCATAATAATTAACTATATTGTATATTGACAAAATAAAAATTTAAAGGAAAAAAAAATTACATAAAAAGGAATACATTGAGCAATCTTGCTCCAGTCCTGTCCTCCTTGATCCCAGTCCTACTTTCTGCCCCAACTCCAATAGTTAACCCCTGTATTAGTCAGCGTTCTCCAGAGAAACAGAACCAACAAGATGTGGATATGTATAACCTGTTGGGTGTATGTTGTTTACATATATCAATGAATCTCTCTACCTATCTATCTATATCCCCATATACATATAAAGAAAGAGAGATTTATTTTAAGGAATTGCTCACATGATTGTGAGGTCTGGCAAGTCCAAATTGTGCAGGGTAGGCCGGCAGGCTGCAGATGAGGCAGGAGGTGGTGCTGCAGCCCGAGTCAAAAGGTCGGCTGGAGGCAGAATTCCTTATTATGAGGAAGACTTCAGTCTTTGCCGTAAGCCTTCAGTTGATTTGAAGAGGCCTGCCCACTCTGTGGTTAATCTGCTTTACTCAAAGTCTACTGATTTAAAACTTAATCTCTTTAAACACACACACACACACACACACACACAGAATTCCAGAGTGGCGTTTGACCAAAAGGTGGGTGCCAAGTGTGCTAGGGCTTAGCCAAATTGACACCTAAAATTAACACCTTTTATTAACAAAAATAACCCGTTTTATTAATTTGGGGCATGGCCTTTCACTATTTCTTTATGCAAATACAAGGAACACACACATTTATACTTGAACCTCTCCCTCTTTCTTATACAGATTGTAGCACATGCTACGTGGTTTTGCACCATGTATTTTCACTTAATGTACTGCGTGATCTCTCCTTATTTGCTCATAAAGGACTTCCTTGTTTTTCACACTGCATCATATGGATGTGCAGTTTATTAAACCACCCCCTGCTGAGAGATGCTAAGCAATGATGACCTTGGGTTTTTCGTTTCTCACGGGTGCCCGTGGGATAGATCCTCCCAGTCTATTTTAAAACCAGGGATCTTGTGGTTTCAATTTTGCCAATTCAGGATTCTCAGTAGTGATGTCTGTCAAAGCACCCAGAGGATCCAAGGGCCTCAGCCATGTGCCCCCGACATCCACACCAAGCCCAGTGAAGACCACCTAGCCGCTACCAGAAATACCCTGGGCTCCTGAGCCAGGGCCGTGGGGGCCGAGGGCCTCAGCCACACACCCCCGACATCTGCATCCATCCCAGCAATGACTGAGCCACAGCTGGAAGCCCCCTGGTCTCCCCTGATGGAGTGAGGGGGGTGCCACAGTCCTCAGCCATGTACCCCCTCCTTCCTTTT
Source organism: Galeopterus variegatus (assembly GCF_000696425.1). NCBI lineage: Eukaryota > Metazoa > Chordata > Mammalia > Dermoptera > Cynocephalidae > Galeopterus > Galeopterus variegatus. Next base: position 528,502 of record NW_007726504.1, read on the forward strand.
CCTCCTACCCTATTTCCTTCTCCCTTCCTCTCTCCCACTCCCCCCAAACTGCTCTGCAACAATATCTTAGAATGTAAAATAACATTAATAATTTTTTTTTTAATCCAGCAGAAATGGACAGCGTCCTCCAAGATTCCATCTCTTACCCGGGAGGAGGGTACCGCTCAGCCCCTCACACTGTCAGAGGCTGTCCTGGGAGGACGTTCCACACCCTGAGGCTGCCTGAGCAGTCATTTGGAAAGGGAGGGCCTGGACATTTTCTCCGGGTAATTAACTAGACACCAGGCCTGAGGTGAAGAGCCAGCACTTGTAACACTGCGGAAGCAGTTCTATGTCAACTCTGTACACAGAGATGAGTGAGCCCCGGACAGGGCCAAGGTGTGTTTTGGAAAAAGAGAAAGTGGGAAAGTCAGCCAGAGCAGACGGGAGGCTAATGGCAGCCTGTGAGGCCTCGTCAGCATCTCCCCTGAGCAGGCGACAGGGCGTTTCCTGTGGTCCGTGGCAGAGAAACCCACTGCTCAGACCCTGAGCCTGCTGGGGCCATGCAGAGTGTGGTGTGAAGGTCGTCATCTCCTAGGGCTGTGGGACAAGGGACCATAGCTTCAACAACAGAAGTTCATTGTCTCAGTTCTGGAGGCTGGCAATCCGAGATCAGTGTGTGGCAGGGTTGGTTCCTCCTGCAGCTCTGCGGGAGCCTCCGTTTCATGCCTCTTGCCTAACTTCCGGTGGCTTGCTGGCGATCTTTGGTGTTCCGTGGCTTGTAGAAGCATCACCCTGATCTCTGCCTTTATTTTCACATGGCTTTCTCCCTGTGTGCAAGTTGGTCTCTGTGTCCAGATTTCCCCTTTTCATCAAGGACACCAGTCATGTTGGATTAGGGGTCCACCCTAGTCTAGTTTGACCTCATCTGAGCTAATTAGATCTACAGCAACCCTATTTCCAAATAGGGCCACATCCTGATGCACAGGAGGTTAGGACTTCAATATATGAATTGTTGGGGACACAATATCACAGTGAGGAAAAGATGTGGACAGCTGCTCCACCAGGAGAGCTCAGACCTGGGACATACATTTTTGGACATAAATTCCAGGACCCCCAGTGGAGCGAGACCTGGGAAATTAGCAGCAGGTGGTTTTTCTCCGGGAAATCCCCTGCTCTGGAAACAAATCGTGTTGTAGAATGATCACATATCACACAACAGGCGTCCAGACCCACAGACACTGTCATCTTTCCCAAGCCTCAGTCTGTGAGGCCAAAGGCACCATCATGGAAGGACTGGGCTGGGACAAGCCACAGAGCCTGTTTCTTCATCTGCAGACTGGGACAATACGCCGACCTCACAAGCAATGGGAGTGTCTCGTGTAGAAGCTCTGCGCCTGCACCTTCCTTCCCGTATGCAGCTGTCACTCAGTTCCCTTTACCCAGCCCATCTGGACACAGAGAGGCACATGGTCTCCCTATCTCACTCATCCCTGCTGCCCCTGAAGACTCCACACCAGGCCCTTCACATGGCAAGTGATTATCAGTTGGTCACCACAGGGGACAGGCAGGGCTTCCTCCCTGGCCAGGAAGGGTTTGAGACCCTGGGAGCTGCACCACTTGACACCCCTGTCCTGAAGCCTCCTGGGGACCCACCCTCCACTCTGATCTCTGACTCCCTTATGGACGAAGGGCATGCGGATCCCTTCCTCCCAGAGACCTCTTCCCAGCTTGAGATGCCATTCCAGCAGAATCTGAGGTGCCCCAGAGTCTCACATGGGATCCTCAGGAGGCAAGGGGGGTCCCTTATTCCACCAGAAGTAGGTCCTGCATGGGGAGACTCACATATAGCAAGATCGTACCTGCTGAGCAAATGTGCTTTACTATGTGCTGGACTCTGTCCTTTGAACTGCTCACAAGGAAGCTATCATTGGTGTTGAGAGGGACCCTCCTCTGCACACCTAACTCCCCTCTCGCCCACCCAAGTCCAGAACCTGTTGAGAGCTACACAGAGGAGTTATAAAACAAGAAATAAAAATACTACCATAATTGAAAAATATAGCTCATAGGCCGGTTAGCTCAGTTGGTTAGAGTGTGATGCTGATAACACGAAGATCTAGGGTTCGATTCCTATGCTGGCCAGCCACCAAAAAAAAAGAAAAAAGAAAAATGTGGCTTATCTCTGCAGTCAGCATTTCTGTGTCACTCCCTCACACCCAGTGCCCTGTGGTCCTCCCTTCAATAGGGACCCAGGGCAGGGGCCTTAACTATTCTTGAAAGGGTCTGGGATACCAAGAACATAATAGTGGAATAGAATCTTGGGAAAGAAATCAGAACTCCTCCAGCAGACAAAAGGAAAGGGGTCTTCCAGATGGAAAAATAAAGGGGGAGACAGGAGGAGACAGGAGGAGGGCAGGCAGGGCCTGGCAGAGGAGCCATCACAGGCAGGACTGTGAGACCTGGCACCCAACAGGACCTGGGCCGAGGCAGGAGTGAGTAGGGGAGCCCGGGTTCCTAGGCTGGCGCACGACAGCTTCCCTCTGCAAAGCAGTGTTGCATGCAAGTGCAATTCATGAGAAATGGAAGTTTTCCATAAAATTAGATGCTGTCAACTGAATATGCTCATTCAGTATTCTAAGATGCACACATTCCCATGAACACTGCTAAACTCTCATTTGCCTTTCCTTGGGGCTGAGTTTGAAAACACATTGAAAAGGCAGTCACCTCTGTGAGTTAGTCCACAGGGTGCTGAGATGTGCCACTAGCTGGCCCTGAAATTTCACTCAGTCCTAAAATTTCACCCTTTGGATCATGTCCACAACTGTCTCCCATTAAATACAAGCGTCAGGGCCCAGTAACACTGAGCTGCTTCTAACCTTGCTGGGTTTATCCCATCCGAGGTGGGGAAGTGGGAGAAGGGGTTGGTTCCTCCAGGCAAGGGGTGTGTGGACCAGCCTTGAGTCTATTGAACAGTTTTATAAATCAGCTCAAGACCATAGTAGGGTCAAGACCATTCAGGGGCTGCAGACAGCCAAAGTTACTTGCTGCAGTGCTGGAGGGAGTTCTAAGAACTTTATTATCAGGGCAGCAGCCTAGATGGGGACTTGGGCCTTTGAAGTTAGTTGAAAGTTCAAACTTTTGTGTTTGATACAGATTAGCTCTGCCTTTTCTAACACAGATAACATGGAGGGCCTCGGGTAGGGAGTCTCTCTTATGCAAGAGGCCTCGGTACCCTTCCTTTACCAGACTGAGAAATAGGTCCAGGTAGCAATCCAGGAATGTGCATCCAAAACATCAACTCTCTGCTTATTGGTGGGTGTATATCTGTTTATAAATATCCAGTTCTTTCAAAAAGAACACGAAGCATCTCACAAAATTGATGTGTTATATGTGAATAAATTAAAAAAAAAAAACTACGAGAATTAAGCTTAACTCTCTGCTTAAGATTTAACTCTTAAACTCTTTGGGTTAAGCTTTAAATTTTGCTCTGAACTTCCTGGCAGCCAGGGCAAAAAGGGATACATCCTAAGTTTCATAATTATAGTGACACCTCATGGGTATCCCCCTGACCCCCAGCTCGCTTTCTTGCCCCTCACTAAGGTCCTCAAAGCTTCAGTGAGCACCTGCTGTGTGCCAAGCTCAGGGCAAGGCACAAAAGGCCGCATCTTCCAAGGGCTCTAAGCCGATGGTAGTGTTTTCCAGACTTCTGTGGACATGTCCAATTAGTGGATTGTGACATCAAATGGGTGAGCCACAATTGGCATCTTACAAAATGGAATCACATGGGATAGAAAACAGCTGGGGGCACCCTCAGACATGGTGAGGGTAGGTCCATTTCTTTAAAATGGATTTTAGTCATAGGTGTGGACAGGGGTCCCAGGTTGCAAAGGCCATGTGTAGTGTGTTCAGAAGTTTGAAAACCACTGGTCCGGCAGAGGAGACAATGGGGTAGCATCTGGCAGGCTCAGGAGAGGGAGCCCACGGCCAGCTGGGGTGTTCCACAGTCCCATGAGTTTGCACTTGGCCGCACTAGGTTAGGTTTCTAAAGCAATGACTTTGGGACTTTTCTTCTTAATTCCCACAACTACCCTTGGGGAAGCAGGCCCCAGCCAGGGGGTAACAAAACCCTCTCAACCCCAACTGTTACCATGTTGTAACATAACATGTTGCAATACATTTGCTGATTCTGGCATCCAGATCTCCAGAAAAAACTCATGTCAGGCATCAAGGGAATAAAACAGAGAGAGCTCAGAGGACGGCCCAGTTGAGAGGGACATGGCCCATTGTAGGCATCCTTGGGGGAGGTTGGAGGCTTGTGGCCTATGTCTCCACTGTGCGGAGTATGCAGGTGGCCTGACCAGCACAAGACAAGAGGGCCTTCTCGCCCTTGCCACTCCACCTTCCCAGCAGTTGGAAAGGAAGAGGGCTGCAGAGGGTGGGGAAGCTTTAAGTCTTGTAAAAGCCAACCAGCCTACTGTAAGTAAAGAATGCCATGGCCTCAGGCTTGGCACTGGGAACACAATGGGTCTGTGTTCTAGGGGTGGACCTGGAGTCTGGGGAGCATATTTCAAAGGGCAGATGTGGGAAGGGGCTGCCTTGGGCTAAATCACATGGATCTGTGAGCCCTGAGCCCTCGGGCCAGCTGGTCTTCCTGGGAGGACAGGGCTCCTGCAGCCCGGAGCCCAGGATGTACAACAGCAGCCAGAGGGCTCACTCTCAGTGGGAAGAAGTGCTCAGTGGACATCTCGGAGCCAGACAGGGGCCTGTCACACAGTGCCATTGCCAGGGCAGAGTGCTGTTAGAAATGGAATCTGGAGCTCTGGGCATCCTGACGTGGACCTCAGCTGTGTGACCTCGAGTGGGTGACTTCACATCTCTGTGTCTCAGTTTCCTCATCTGTAAAATTGGGGTGATAATACAGGTCCATAATTCGTTGTCTATAATTTCGAAATCCAAAACACTCTGAAGCTTTTCTAAGGAGCTACAAGCAATCCTGCCCAACCTTTGGCCCAGAGGGATACGTCATCTTTGTTACACTGAACAGCAAATAAATCTACCCTTGCTCTACAGAGGGAGACTTATTTATCTTCCAGGACTGTTCACTATACAAATATCCTTGAAAAGACAGTCCAGAATGGAAGACCTCTGCTCACAAGATGTGCAAAATCGGGAGAGATCCATTGAGAACTGTCTGCCAATGGAACACAGCCTCACAGGAAAGGGAATGGCAGAGCAGCCTCTCAGCAGAGGAACAAGGTATTGGGGGCCACAATGCAGACTTGAGCTGAGCGTGGCTGCAGGGCAGGCTGGTCCCCCTGTCTGTTCAGCTCTCCCACTTCTCTTCCATGCAACAGATGCAAGAAGCCAGATCAGGCTCTCCTTGGGAGTCTTGTGACCCTTTTGCTCTGCTCTGCACACCCCTCCCCCCCGCCCCACATGGTCTGTCTTTGCCTACCACACAGGGCCAATACGCCTGTGCTGTCCATCTGTCTTCATGCTGCAGTGATTCAGGCAAGCACAGCGTGGAGCTTCACTCCAGGCTCTGCCGTCAGACTGCCTGGTCCTGACATCTGGCTCTGCCTCTGGGTGACCTTGAGCAAGTGTTCCATCTGCCCAAAGCTCAGTTCCTTGTCTATAGGATGGAGGTCACGACAAGAGGACTTGTCTCAGGGGATTGTTTTGAGAGTGGGAAAAGTTGGTGCCCGTAAAGGACTTAGGACAGCACCCAGTACACAGGAAACACGATAAGGGTTGGCGTGCACCACCATGGCTACAGCGTAGACACCGCGTTGTGTGGGTGTGGTGACATCTACCTGCCCAGCAGAGAGCCGAGTGGTGGTGGTGGCTGACGGTTGCCTTCCAAGGCAGGCAGAGCATGATTCACTTGAGCGTGTGAATGGCCCATTGATGGGCACCCAAACTGCTGGTGGACCGAGCTGCAAAACTGTCTGTGGTCTGAGACAGGGACCTGAATCAGGTTATGCAGAAGGAGAAGCACAGATGGCTTTGGAAGACAGCCACTTACCTCACATCTCACCTTCTCCAGAGTGCCACCAGTCACAAACCAGCCATTGTTGGAAAGGGCAGGGAGGGAGGATGGGAAATTCATTTAGTTTCAAATATGTCATAATGTTCAAAGTTCACATTCCAGGCTGGCCGGTTAGTTCAGTTGGTTAGAGCATGGTGCTGATAACACCGAGGCCTGGGCACTGATCCCTGTACTGGACAGCAAAAAAAAAACTGAAAAAATTTTGTGTTACCCAAAAAGTCCCCTATAGATACTATTGTGAGAGTGAGTTTAACATTCACCAAAAATGGTATTTCAACTCAGCAGGAAGAGTGGACTATTTAATACACGGTTCTGGTACAGTTGGCCCACCCAGCTGGAAGACGACTAAGGTGGGCCCTATTTTACACCATATACAAAAATGAAATCAAGAGCAATGAAAAATTCAAATGTAAAAAAAGAGAGTAACTCCATTTAAATCTTAGAAGAAAATATAGATTATATCTATGTGAAATCAAAACAGTCAGCCCAGCAGTTATAAAAGAAAAACGAGCACATCTGACTATGTAAAAATTATAGATTTCTGAATGGCAATAGGGACCACAAACAACTCTGACATACGCATGGTGACTCTGGAGGAAGAGACTTGCCATGCTGAGAAACGAAGGCAAAGGGCACATACCTACCAGGCTGAATGACATGAAACAGATGTTTTGTTGGCTGAGACAGTAAAATAGCAACAATTTCATAAGGTTCAACCCATACAGTATTGACCGAAAAAAAAGGGCAAATAGCCAAATGGAAAAAATTAGCAAAAGAAAGGCCATTCACAGCAGAGATTTCTTGTTACTCACTCCAGTTACCATCCCCTCTCTGTTCCCATCCTTCTCAGTAATAGAATTCTGATTTTACTCAGGGGAGCCATCTACCTAACTCAAAGACTAAGTTTCCCAGCCTCTCCTTGCAGCCAGGTGTAGCCATGTGACTAAGTTCCGACCCAATATATGCAAGCCGTGTTGTATGTTATGTCTAAGTCTCCTTAAAGGGAGGGAGTGTGCCCTCCTTTGCGCCAGCCTCTCCCCCGCTACATGGAATGAGGATGTGATGCCTGGCACTCTAGCAGCCATCTCAGAACATGGGGCTGAGGATAATAGACCAGAGGGAGGAAAATGCAGCACTGGAAGACGTTTCAGTCACTGACAAGTTTGCAGGGCCACAGTACCAATCCTGTACTGCCTAGCTCCAGAATCCTTTCACAGAAGACAGAAATAAACTTCTGTCCAACTCCAGCCTCTGTTATTTTTGGTTTTTCTGCTATATGCAGTTGAACCTAATCCAATTAGCACAGCAATTCACAGAGGAGCAAATCCAAATGATCAACACACAAAGTTGCTCAAATTTGTGGGTGCAAATTAAACAACATATCACTTTATACTCATCAAATTGATTAAAAATAAGTGTTAATAGGCACTGTGAGCAAAGAATCAGGAAAAGGGGTTCTCTTAATACATTGTTGCTGAAACTTGAATTGGTATGGCATTTTTGGAAAGCGACCTGGCAACACTCATTAAAATTAAAAACTACATATATTCTTCAATCCAGCAATCTGAATCCTGGAATATAACTCAGAGTAATGAAAGAATCCATGTGTATGTAGGCTATATTTGCATAGATGTTAACTGTAGCAATGCTTATATATGAATGCCTCTGAAAGGGAAATGGTTGGATGAATTTTATGGTTCATTCATACCTTGAATAATATGAGGGTACTTCAAAAAGTTCATGGAAAGTTTCACATTGTCTTTTAATCTATTTTTCCATGACCCTTTTGAAACACTCTTGTATCATTTCATGTTTGATTCCCCAGGAAACAGACTCTAAGAATGAGATTGGTGAACAGCAGGGTTATTGGGAAATGCTTTGGGACTTACCCCTATAAGAGAGGCTTCTGCCAACCCACAGAGAACCAGAGCTGGCCAGGCTTTCAAACAAAGTTCTCCTGAATTGAGCACCAGGGCCAGGCCTTGATATGACCCTGTCTGCTGTCATATATTTAATTTTCAAAAGTTCTTATTTGTTTTGGAATATCCCTTTTTAATAGTATCCTGTTTTTATTTCATCAACTTGGGTTTGTTTTTTCTTTCTTTTTTCTCTTCCCCTCCCCTCACCTTCTCTGTCTTATGTTTTATTCTTTCTGTTTCATCTGGTTTACTCAAGTTGCTTTTTCTCTGTGTGTTCTGATAACTATTATTTATGTCAGAGGCTTTCAAATGTCTGCAAATTGATTACTGTCTGCTCGTATTTAGGGTAAAAGACTAAAAGCCTGCTTGGACAACTCGAGCACATGGTAGGCTTGTAGCACTGAGTTTCACTGGAGGGCAGGTTTCTCAGCTTTGGCCCTATTAACATTTTGAGCTGGATAATTCTTTGCTGGGAAAGGAGGGGTATTCCTTTACAATGTAGGATGTTTAGCAGCATCCATAGATACCAGTAGCACCACACACACACACACACACACACACACACACACACACACTCTCTCTCTCTCTCTGTCTCTCTCTCTCTCCAGTCTGTGTCTCCAGACATCCCCAAATGTCCCCTATGGAGCAAATTCACCCCAGTTAAGAACCACTGCTGTACAGTGATCTGACTGGGCCAGTTATTAGGGAATCTCAGGTGTCGGTATCTTCAGGTCTTCCCCTTGGAATGTTCCTCCTTTCCTTTGCTTCTCACTATAGATTCTCTTTCTCTGAAAACCAGCTGGCTAGCTCCCTGCTCTCTCTGCTTTCATAAGAGGCATAATCTGAGATGCTGGACCTCCCCGACAGAGCATGGATCACTTCCAGGGCGTGCATTAGGACATAATCTGTCCTGGCTCAGGCTCCGATCCTGGGCTGATGATGGCAGAAAAGAGGAAAGCTGGACACAAACCCTTTAAACATCTTGGCCAAAAGCAGCCAAAACTTAGTACTGCAAACCCGAGCAGGGGCATACAGACTTAAGATTGCTCAAGAAATTGGGAGGTGATTCCTCTACTTCTCATTTTAAAATATTAAAGCATTGAATTTATTGGGATTTCCCTTCAGTCATAAGCATTGGAAAGAAAAAAATGAAGGGGGATTGTTGTTTTTCTCCCCCCGAATTCCAGTGGAAGCCCCCCGCTTTCTGACCTGGTCACTGACTGTCCAACACCACTGAGCCTTTCACACACAAGCAAACAGAAGCTGTGCCTACTCGACATGTTAAGGCTAAATGGAGCCTAGAGAACACTAGTCAGTGTCCCAAACATTTCCCTTAATTGGACCACAGCCCAAAAGTCCTTTGTCAATTTCCTCCCACATTCCCTCCCATAGGACAAGACTGCAATCCACAGGGCACAGTGGCCCTGTAGAGTCCCCACTGCTCACTTCCCTCCGTTCTTCCTGTGACTCATTCACCTGGCTGGAGGACCAGGCTGCAAACCCCACCCCCCATTACTAATCACAGTTCAACTCAAAAGTGAATCTGAATGAAAATTTAAAGTGAGTGTGAATAGTGAATTTTATGGTCCTATGAAATGTATCTGAATAAAGCTGTAAAAAAAAGTGAATGTGAACAGAGTGACTTAGGAATTGCACTATTTGTATTCACAAAGACTGGGGAGGTAATTCCCAATTTCAGAGAAGATCAAAGCCCCTAAATGTAAACCCAGAGCCCCCACCCAAGCCATGTCCAGGTGTTGGGGAAGGTCCCCATGCAGGTTTCTGGAAGGAATACCTGGGCATGGGGATGTCATAAGCCTTGACACAAATACTTGCAGGAGAGTCTGAACTGAGCACCACCTGGGGATTCAGGCATTTGTCACCACGCCTAAAAGGTCCTGATGAAGCCAGTTGGACTGTCCTGAAAATAGATGGCACACCGACTGTGGCAAGTCTCACAAAGTCTGAAGGAATTAGACCATCATGGGGACCACTGGCCCATCCTGCTAGATACACAGAGTTCTGGTGGGTGTGACTCTTGGGGAAACCAATAAAGGAGACTGAGCGCCCCAGCAAGGTGGAAATGACAGAACAGCCCCAGGCTCTGAGCAGGAAGGGGCGGGGGCAGGAGGAAGTGGCCTGGGATGGCGGGAACACATGTTTCATGGGGAGTCCAGGGCACTCAGGCAGGGCTGGGACTTCCCAGTGGGATTTCGCATGGGTGTGAAGAGTGGTGGCCCCATCTGCCTGCTACTGCTTGCCTGGCTCATCAGGTCCTGTCTGCAGGCACTTCCCCACACCCTGGCTCTGGGACAACTGAGTCTGACACAGTTGAAGCTGCAGACAAACAGGCTTAAAACTCGCTTGACAAACCTGTTCCCAGATCAGAGCAGACTGGGGCACCAAAATAGCCCTACAAACCACCTCCAGTGTCTTAGTCAGTTGGGCTGCTATAACAAAGTGTCACAGACTTATAAACAGCAGACATTTGTTTCTCACAGTTCTGGAGGCTGGAAGTCCTACATAAGGGTGCCAGCATGGTTGGATTATGGTGAGGTGCTGCTTTACAACCCTCTGGATGTCTGTGGGGTGACACTCTGCAGTTTTGTCCCTTACTTTGTTTTCTAGAGTTTTTTTTTTTTTTTTTTTTTTTTTTTAAGATGACTGGTAAGGGGATCTTAACCCTGACTTAGTGTTGTCCGCACCACGCTCTCCGAAGTGAGCTAACTGGCCATCCCTATATAGGGATCTGAACCCGTGGCCTTGGTGTTATCAGCACCACACTCTCCCAAGTGAGCCACGGGCCAGCCCTTGTTTTCTAGAGATTTTTTAAAACAGCACTTCCTATTCATAAACATCTTTCCACGTCAATAATTATACCTCTACAAGATTACTTTAAACGAACATACTTGATTCCATTTCAGAAATGAGCTAAATGAATTCAACCTAATTCCTTCCTGTTGGACATTTTGGGCCCTCTCCCCCATTTCTCACTTTTCAGAACAGTCTTGTAGCTAAACCTTTATACCCGTCTTAATTACTTCCTTGGTAAACTCCTAAATGTGGGAGATCAAAATCAAATAATATGCACTGTTATGTTTTTCGTTTTTTGGCAGCTGGCTGGTATGGGGATCCAAACCCATGAACTTTGGTGTTATCAGACTGCACTCTATCCAACTGGGTTAACTGGCCAGCCTATGTACATTTTAAAAGTTATTGCTACTCAATGCTACAAATGTCCCAATTTATACTCTCACAAGCAGGGCCTGAGCACAACCACATTCCATGTAATTATTTTATGGTTGACTTTTTTCAGGCTATAAAGAGTATCTTGCAGCTGTTTGAATTTCCATTTATTTGCCTATCTGTAAAGTTAACACTTTTTTTTTTTCCTTTTTGTCTTTTTTCATGTCCGGCAACGGATCGCAACCCTCAGTGTCGCGCCCGTACCAGACCAGACCGGCAACAGGATCGCAACCCTCGGTGTTGCACCCGCACCTCGCTCAGCCAGTGAGCGGGAACCGGTCTGTATGTGGGATCTGAACCCTCTGCGGGAGTGCCGCCGCGCTCCCAGGCGGCGCACTGTAGCAGTGCGCCACCAGGCCGGCCCAAGTTAACACTTTTTTTACATCTATTTCTTTAGTGAATTGTTAGCATCATTTGGCAAATTTACTATGGGGTATTATTTTTTTTTTTACTGAGATCTGAATACCTTTTATATATTAAGGAGATCAACATATCAAAGGTGGTAAATATTTTTACCCAATTCATCACATGCCCTTTAACTTTTATTGATAGTTTTTGCAGTACCAACTGTAATATATTTCTTACATATTTTTTTCTACCACTCTCCCATGAACTCCTGAAGTTGGCAATATCTTTGGAGCTCTCAGCTCCATAATCATGTTTTTTCCAAGGTCTTCATTTCTAACTGACTTTACCACAAGTAGAAGTCAGGAGGTTTCATTGTTTTCATTTTAGGGATGGGAGGCTGCACCCCAATCAATGGGTTTTCCTCTGTCACTAGAGAACCGTGAGTAAAGAAACTGAATTGAGACTACCAAACAGCACAGAGCAGAGATAGCAAATCATTTTCACCTCCTCCGAAAATATTAGTTGATTGGTCATGGCTGTCTTGGATACTGACAGCCATCTGGGCCTCTGTGATGAACTGGCAATGTCTGCTACGGGCTCATGGGAAGCATGTACCGGGCATACAGTGTATGAGCAAACTGCCCCACAGAGAGGTGCAGGTGTGTCCAGACACTACAAGAAGGGAAGGGGTGTTACTAAGAATTGTGCTGTGACAACAGGCACACACTGTAATTGCTCCAGGCAGAAGGGATGTATGGCCATCCCAGATATAGGGGACAACATAGCAGAAGAGGGGAACCCAGGCCCAGAAGGCTGATGAGACTTGGCCAAGGTGCATGGCTGGTGAGTGCAGAGTTCATCTTCCATAGTGCCTTATGGCTCCTGCGACCCTGCTGTACAACCTTGGGCAAGTCCCTTCATGTCTCTGGGTCTTAAATTCCACTGTATAAAGTGAAAAGTTGTGGCTTAAGAAATTCTAATGACTCTATTGTATAGAAAGAATGATGAAAGAAAAAAAAAAAGAAAAATTCTAACAACTTTGGCAATACAATTCCATGCTGTTTATGCACTGGAGTTTTGAGACATTTAGTGAGAGCCACACACTCAGTGTCTGCTCCCTTTCATTTCTCTCCACCCTTGCCAGGGATCCCAGGGAGAAGGCTGAACTCGGGGACCAGACTGCCCAGGTTTGGCAAGGGTTTGAGGAGCATCTGAGCAGGCACATTTGCTTGCGGATGTTTGGTCACAACTCTCTTGGGGCCAGGCAGTGGGGATGTCCTTGGTGATGTGACCCTGGCACGCTTCAGTGAATAATCCATGTTGCTCTAATACCTCTCTTCTGGCTTCATCCAAGCCTGAGAAATGATGGCTCAGCCTGCCCAGCTAAGGGCCTGGGGAGAAAATGAGGGTATGTTTCTGAGTGACCTGTTGACCACATCAGCAGGCCTCCTGCACTGGGCTGGGGCATCAGGGAAAGCAAAAATTGGCACTGCTCAAAAGCTTTCATAAGACTGGGGCTGTGGAGTTGTGTGGGGTTGTATCCTGTCTCCCACACAGTACTCCTTAGCTATGATGTCTTGGGCAAGTAACAATCGCTGTGCCTAAGTAAGTTATGAATTTCTTCAGCTGCTACTAATAGAGATCTTAACAACAGCTTAAATGGGGACATTTATTTCTCTTCTACACACCTTTTGTCCTTCTGCTCTGCCATCCTCAGCACGTGGATTCCACCTCCAATGTTGCCTCATGATCCAAGATGAATGTAGGTGCTCTAACCATCACATCTCCATTCCAGGCAGCAGGAGGAAGGGTGAAAAGGACACACGCATTTTAAAGAGCTTTTCCAGATGTCTCCCTTTCAAGAGCTTTTTCAGAAACCCCACCCAACATTTTCCTCTTCTATCTCATTGTCTGGAAATTATTCATAAGGGCATACCGTACTGCAAGGAAGGCTAAGATATGTAGCCTCAGCTTGGCACATTGCTGCCCCCAATAATATTGGAGTTGTAAGGGAAAAGATGAAAATCAATATTAGAAGGGCGACTTGCAATTTCTCCCACAGTCAGTTTTTCCATCTGCAAGCTGAGGATTATAATAGTACCTACCTCACAGAGGTGTTGTGTTACCTGGTATTCTGTAAGGACTCAATACATGTTAGCTAAATTACTGTACATCAAGAGAGAATGACGTGGAAAAGGCAAATAATGTCATTACTTTGAAAATAGTTTGGAGTCCACAGACTCCCTGAAAAGTCCTCAGGGATCCCCAGGGTCCCCAGACACACTTTGAGAACCGCTGCCTTCAACAATCACTGAATTCTGAGACGGGCCTGCTAACCAAGCTGTGGGGGTGTCACACTGAAAGGACACACAGCTGTCTTTTTGCCTTTATGAAGTCTGGGTAATTTTTGCTGACAGACATGAGCTGGTTTGTATCTTTCGAAGATATTGCACCACCTGTAACAATCTTTTCTGTGTACGTCGTTGTTTTGGCCCATCTTCAGGGGATCTGCCCCGGAGCTACAGATCATTACACAAAGGCAGTGTCAAAGCCTCTTCGGCCAGATAGAAAGGTGAGGCTCAGCAGAGGACCGTGAACTTGGGAGGGTGACTTTCAGCGTTCTGCACTTTAGAGCAGACGCAAAACTGGAGTCAGGGCCGCAGGCGCAGCCGGGGCAGGCGGGTGGGCGGGGCGAGAGAAAGGTTCGGGAGTTGGAGCTCCGCCCCCGCCTCGGACCTCCCCGCCCCAAATCCCGCCCCCGGCCCCTGCAGGTTCTGTGCTGACCTCTCAGCACAGATTGGCTCGTTCCAGTGCCCGCCCACAGATGGCTTCATTGGCTACCTCGTTGGCCCCGCCCTCCGGAGGGCCCTCCTGACTTTCGCAGCCAATCGGCAGGCGCGGCGGCGGCCGGTCGCGGCGGAACCTGGGCGCTGAGGTACCGGGGTGTGTAGGAGGGGGCCGCGGTCCTTACCGGGGGTCGTGCGGGCTCCTAGCCTCGTCGCAGCCTGGCCTCGCTTGTCAGCTTGGGGGCGGGCCGCTACTCCCCGGTGTCCTAGGCTGCCCTTCTGCTGCTGGAGGGGAGGCGACCGCGATTGTCGAGGGCTGGCCGGAGGTTGGGGGGTTGGAGGTCAGAGGTCGGAGATCGTGCCTTTGTGGAATGTCGGGGCCCCACCCGTTTAACTCAGGTGCGGGCCGCTCCCCGTTTTTTTGTTGGCGCCTGTTTAGGAACCCAACTCCTTTGACGAGGGAGACAGGCCTGAGGGCGGCCAGGGCCCCCTTGCAGGCCTTGAGCTCGGACGCGAAGGTCCGGCCCCGACCTCGGGCCGCCGCCGAGTCCGGCAGGTGACCCTCAAGGACAGCTAGCCGCCTCCCTCCTCCTCCGGGTGGGCGGGGGTCGCGCTGGGGCCGCGGCTGTCCCCAGAAGGGCCTCATGCTAACCGTTTTTAAGGCTGTCTGTCCCGTCGAGATTTCATTTCTGGAATCTCATCCGAACGATTTGGAGAGCAGAAGGGAGTATGGTGGCTTTGGCACCTGGCTCAAGGTGAAAATAAAAACCAGGCATGGGGACGCAGTGAGTGCACGTGAACTGTGAGGAAGGACGGATTTCAGAGCTTGCCAGGCATTTTCCCCTCACTTCCCCACTGTAAGTAAAGCTGTGTCAAAATAAGAGCGTTTGGGCCGACGCGTGGCTCACTCGGGAGAGTGCGGCGCTGGGAGCGCAGCGACGCTCCCGCCGGGAGTTCGTATCCTATATAGGGATGGCCGGTGTGCTCACTGGCTGAGCGCGGTGTGGGCGACACCACACTAAGGGTTGCGATCCCCTTACCGGTCACAAAAAAAAAAAAAACCAAAAAAAAAAAAAGAGCGTTTTAGTCTCATGATTCTTCTAAGCGAGTGTCCTTGGTATTGACCTTAGTAAAGATGTTTAGAATGTGTAAAGTATTGAATAAGAACTTTTTGCACAAAGGTTCGGAGTTGAAGATTCTCAGTGCAGGGAAGCTGGGAATAGTCATTAGGTACTCGTTGCGAGAATCCCAACCACTTCTTTATTACTCTGAGACCAAAAATAGAAGTTGTTTCTTTACATATAGGAGTTTGAGGGAAATACAGCCTTGGATGAGGAATTCAGGGAGAAGATAGGGGATTCTTTTATTTTCCGCACAAGAAGTAAAAAAAAGTGTTTTCTGTCTATCTCTTTCCATCTCAGCCAGCATAAGCACATTCTTTTTGTGCTGATGGTGTTTGCTGAGTATGTGCAATGATCAGGGAAAGAAGTAATCTCTAACAACAAGACACTTCTCTTTAATGAAACCAGGGAGGGGTGAAAATGCCTTACATGGAATTAACCCTTGGGTTTGGTTTTCAGTTAAGAAAATGAGGCAGATGGAAGTGCTAACCAAGACTTTCCAAGGCCCAGCTGTTGTCTGTAGGACTCCGAACAGCCACGTCTACATGTTTAAGAATAGCAGTGGGGACTCAGGGGACTCCTCTGAGGAAGAGTCACACCGTGTGCTTCTGCGGCCCCGGGGCAAAAAGCGCCAGAAGAACAGTGCCCACCACCCTCCCCAGCCAGGAGCAGGCGACGTGGTGCTGCTGCAGCGAGAGCTGGCCCAGGGGGACAACCTCAACAAGCTGGCTCTTCAGTATGGCTGCAAAGTAAGACACTCCTCAGGTGCTCTGCCCCTCTGCATTTAGAGGAATACAGAGGAACCCACTGCAGGGAAGGGGGTTCTTGCTGCCCTGCCTGACCCCCATAGGTGGTCGGGAGAGGCCTGTTGTACCAGTAGAGGACTCCCCTGTTAGCCAGAGATTGAAGGCAGGTGGAAGTACTTTTAGTGCTGAACCTTGGCTCATAAAGAGTGAGGGTTAGTCAAGAACCTCAGGTGATGGTGCATTTCCCTCTCTGCAGAGTACAGTTGCTCCTTGACTTACGATGGGGTTATGTCCAGATAAAGCCATCATAAGTAACCCATCGTAAGTTGAAAATACTGTAAGTGAGAAATACATTTAATACAACTAACCTACTGAACAGCAGAGCTTAGCCTAGTTTGCCTTATATGTGCTCAGAACACTTACATTAGCCTGTAGTTCTGCCTAATAATCTAACACAAAGCCTATTTTGTAATAAAGTGTTGAATAGCTCATGTAATTTATTGAATACTGTACTGAATGGCCGTATGGGTGCTTGAAGTATCGTTTCCACTGAATGGGTATTGTTTTTGCACCATCATAAAGTTGAAAAATACTGACCCCAGCCATGGGGGTCTTCTGTATGTCTGCTCTTCCTTGTCCTTTCCCCTTGAAATTCTGAAGACTTTTTTTTTTTTTTTTTTGTACTTTTGAGCACATTTTATTTAAGACCTAATGGGGCTAAAGATGCCAGGCAGGATTTATACAAGATTTCTTTGGCATGCTTGCTTTTCTTACTACTTTTATTTTTCTGAACTTTTCTTAGTGGTAGCTTATCTGATTGGTAACGTTTTACTTTATCTGTTTTAAGACTGCATGATGTAGTAAACTTGTATGCTGTGTATCTATATAACCCTGTTTTTCTCTTTAATTATGTTTTTAGCATTCAGAGTGATTAACAATGGCAAAGTAAGTAGGAAAATATTTAAAGAATTGCTGCATTTTCTCCTAGATTGGAAACTATTTCATTTTGCTAACACTGTGATACAAATTTCTATGGCCTTCTCTAAGGCTATGTATGCTACTTAATAAAAAAGTCTTTTCCTCCTTGTAGTGTCTGTATTTATCTAACGAGATCCAGATGGTTAAACACATTGTGTGGGGTGTTATGGTCTTTCCTAGGGAAATAAACAAGCCAGTCTCCAGGGACACGTAGCAGTTTTTAAATTGTACTGACATTTATATTTGACTCTTATAATCAGCTTCTGTAGGCATACCATATGGTTTATAGAAAATGGATTGAAAAATGAATTCTGTCCTACAAAGACCTGAATAAATAGAGTAGGCTTCTTAGAATGGTGATGTCTAATAATAAATCTGTAAAGAATATATAATGCTTCCAATCAGTTTTCCTATTTGAAGTAGGAAAATTTGCTGTTAGTTTATTAGGGGCAAAGGCAAAAAGATCTCAAGCATCTCATGCATTACTTTCAGGATACAGTAAATTAAAAATGTTCCCCACACCAATTCAATTAAATGATAAAAGCAGTTGCTAAATAGTTAAAATAATGGACATGATTGATTTGAATGAGCCTGTATCTAAAGGTCTGTTGGTTGTATTTACCCTTTAAGTGGATGTTGCAAGTTAAAACTTCAGAGTATTTCTGATGTTTTTGGAAAGTTTTCAAACATTAGCTTGAGGGAGGGTTTACCTTTTGACTTACGTTTCCTCCTACTTCTTAAATTTTAAGGTTTGATTACAAGACGAATTTGTCATGAACTTTATGTTACTTGACAAAACTCACAGCAGCATTCCTTTCTCCTAATATTGGGATGGAAGATCTGTCAGTAACTTTCAACCTAATTCATAATTCTCGACATGTTTCTAATGATAAGAAGTGTTGTGAAATCTTCAAAGTGAATTAACTATATGTCACTTTTACCTAAAAAATAAGTTTCTATGCTCTGCAGTACTTCTGGGAAAGAAAACATGGTAAAATCCTGAGGGCTCATCTCTAAACATTATTACAGGTAAACTAGATTCTGAGTGTGTCTGTAGAGCTGGCAGAGGCTTTGTGTTGGTGAATGCTAATGTCTGGCAGCTACTTAATTGGGTTCTGGTATGAGAATGAGTCAGGCAGACAGGGCATTATTGCCTCAAAAGGTAAAAGAAGTAGAAATGTCTACAGCGTTCATTTGAGTTCCATGATTGTTTCACCTAAAAGCATTTTGTTGCAGTCACACTTTAAATAGTATTTTTTTAAAAAAACGGATCTTAATTTGTTCAAACTTATAAATCCATAGGAAAATTTGATTAAGCTATACATTAAGGCCAAGTGAAAGCTGAAAAACAAAGTTATTCAGGCTAAGGTAATTATTTGTGTAGGTGCAGTTTTCCAGTCTTCATCAGATTCTTAAGTGCGGTGGGCTTGGATCATCACCCAGAAAGGTTGAGAGTCACTTTTTGGATATTAGTTTTAAGGAGCTTCACATATTTTATGATATTTGTCTTCATGGCTTCTCTAGGTCGCAGATATCAAGAAAGTCAACAACTTCATCAGAGAACAAGACTTATATGCTTTGAAATCTATTAAGATTCCAGTGAAAAACCATGGGATCCTAACAGAGACCCACGAAGAACTAAAACCCCTCCCAAGCCCATCCTCAGAGACCAGAGTGACCTTCGTGGAACTGCCAGACCCAGACAGAGCAGCAGCAGGCACCGATGCCCAGGCCAGCCAGCTGACAGATTTCTTTAAGGGGATTGACCAGAACATTGAGCGTGCAGTGCAGTCAGAAATCTTTCTAAGTGAAAGTTACTGTGTAGAGACCTATGACCAGCCGCTGCTCCCAGCTCCCCCGAAGACACCCACCAATGGTGCAGACTGTGGAATTCAGTGGTGGAATGCTGTTTTTGTCATGCTTCTCATTGGGATTGTTTTGCCAGTGTTTTATTTGGTCTATTTTAAAATACAGGCTACTGGTGAGACCCCTAATAGCTTGAACACAACTGCAGTCCCCAATGGCTCGATGGCAGTGGGTGCAGTTCCATGGCAAGCCCCCAAATTAGCAATTCCAGTGCCAACCATCACCTCTTCCAACAGCCAGTTCAGTCAGACCACCCAGGCAGGGAACTAAGCTGTTGTTTTTAAAGAATCAGCCCAGCTTCAGCAGTTGAATCTTGATGGGCATTCGCTGTTATAGGACATATCCTAGGGGTGCTGCATTTTGTCTCTTGGGACGTCTGGATGCATTTCACAAGTCACCATGGTGTTCTTGATCACACTGACCCTGGGGAATGGACTCGCAGAATCCAAGGCTGCAGGATCCAAAACACCAGATCCCTCAGCCTCCTATATCCAGAGAGGTGCAGCAAGGGAGACATTGACATGTGACAGGTAGCTGTTTCTTAAAGGCATTTAGGGGACTGGCTGTGAGCGTTTTCACAGTAGCACTATGTGGGCCTCCAAGTTGGTTGTGCTCGGAGGGATAGGAATGGCCTCAGCCAGGGACCTGCAATGTGGGAGTCCTGGGGGGTTGGGTTGGGTGACTGTTACAGTGTCCCCACTTGCTGTAGAGAGCGGACAGTCTCTAAGAAGTGTTATTTGTCTCCCCAGCAAAGGTGCTATGGAATAGTCTTGGTACGTCACCTGTTTTAGAGTGACAAATTACAATTATAACAAGCCCTACTTCATATTTGTCTCGTCAGTTAGCCTTTTGGAGGCAATGCTGCTTCTAGAATTGAAAAAACCCAAATCCAGACTGCTGTGCTCCTATTTTTACAGCTACTTAGTCTGACCCACAGGCATGTCTTAAGCTGACATGTGGAGCTGTAGCCCAGTTTCACGTGAGGATCGTGTGAGGAGCATCTGCGTAGTAATGGTTGCCTGGATCCTCCAGGTCAGCATTCTTGGGAGGAGTGCTTGCTGGCCAGCATCTAAAGAGAAGCATCTGGAGACAAGGCAACAATGGTGCCGTGGATGGGGCAGGGCCAGGACCCTGCTGCAGCCTGGGAGTCAGTCTGCTGGCTCACAGCAGGGGAGGGGCAGCAGTGGCTGGCAGCTCAGCCTCTGAGAGTTCTGCAGAGAGGCAGGGAACATGCTGCACAGTGCTGAGCTTTGGGGATGGTTGATACACTTGATACCTTAGGCCTAGAGATACATGTAAAAGATCTCATCATGTGAGAGGAGGGGAGGGTGGCAGAAGAGTACTTGAGATAGGCTTCCAACTTTTTTCCTCTTAATTGTGTGAAAAAAAATGTGTTGCCCAGGATTCAATTAGCATATTTAAATTATCTTCAAAATTCAGTATTTTCTTAAAAGCCAAAATTATTTTGGGGATAAAATGATGTTGTGAACCTTTGCTACAGGAAGTGTTTTGATCACATAAATGCTTTTTCAGCCCCATGTTTGTGCTCACTGTGCTGGTGAGGGCCACAGGGTTTGCTAAGACTTGTCACCACCATTCACTTCACCAGGAGCGCTCAGAGTCCTGTGGGAAAATCACTTTTGCCAGGCAAAGAATGAATGTCTGTATCCTTTACTTTTCCGAAATGGAATAAAATCATTTCTTCTGTGAAGGAAAATTGATTTTCCCCTTTTTAGTTTGCAGATAGACAATTCAGAATTTAAAGATGTGGCAAATGTTGGAAAACATGGAGGTGTCCTTGTGCAGGGTGAGGCCTGTGCCTCCCTGCTGGGGCCGGGCCTGGCAGCCCAGGGCCTGTGCTCGGACTGAGGTCACGTGGGTGGGTAAGGAACAGAAAGTGGTAACTACCACATTCTGGCTGATTGGTCTGTGTAAATGCTTTAAAATTGTTTTGTTAGATATATGTAAGAAATACCTTGAAGCTTATTCTCTATGTTACTACATTTTCCATGTCTTTGGGGAGTTAATGTTTAAAAGAAATAATTGGACTTGTTAGATAGTCTAATCTTTTTGGTTGAACTAGAGGGCTTAATGTTGAAGCCTAAGGAATCTCCATTGTCAGGCAAATGATGCTCCGAATTTACTCTGGGGAGACTAGGCTGCAGGGACTAAGCAGGTGCTTTAGGGTCACATAGAGCAGCAGGGGTCCAGCAGAGGTGAGGAAGGTGAGGCAGGGCCTGGGAATGTGGAGGGGAAGTGTGGGAGGAGGCATGCTGAGAGCCATGGAATTGAGAGGAGTCACTTGGGATGGTAGGGACAGGAGGCTGAGCTGGGTTGTGGGAATCATGAAGATTTCTCTTTAGGAAAGACTGGGCTGCAGTCCTAGGAGCAAAGACAATCATCACATAACCCATGGTGCTCACTGGATGCCATATCATGCACTAAGATCTTTGAACACTAAGCCATTTTATCTTTGCAACCTCCTCACGTGGTAGGCACTTATTATCCCAATTCTACAGATGGAAAAACTAAGCTAAGACCACATAGTTGGTTAATGGGGGTGCTGGAGTAGCCCAGGCTGACAGGTGGGGAGCCTGTGCTCTTAATCCCTTTGGTATGAGCCTTGCTGCCCTGTCACCTGCCTGACAGTCCACTGTGGGCCTGGGGGAGGGTGCTGATGGATTGAACCAGGTCAGAACATAGGGACTGCTCAGGCTTCTCTGGCTACACTGCACAGGTCGTTATGGCCTCCCAAGCCAGGGCTTCAGGAGGGGCTTCTTTCAACAATGAAGAATTAAGAAAATTTCTACTGACCCACCTGGAGCACTGGGCCTTACAGTGATGAGAAAGGCAGACCCATTGCCTGAATCCCAGTGAGAACTTTCTTGGTAGTGGAAAATCAATCAGATTTAGCCCTTGAGGCAGTGGGCCGGTTCTTTGTGAGAAGTAAACCTGGGTTGTACCAGTTAAGGAGCCTCCCTTAGCCGCTTCTTTCCTACTGCTTAACGCCTTGGGACAGGGTTCCTCCAGGCTTTATTTCCAGACAGGAGGGACAAAGCCAGACCAAGTAGGGGCATGCGGTGATGAGAGTGTGGACAGCATCCATTTTTGCCTGTTCTCCAAGAGCCAGCTGGGTACAGTGCAACTGCTGAGAGAGGTGAGGCCAGACTCCCTACCTCCTGCATAGCCAGTCAGGCCCCAGTGCCCCAGAAGGACCAGCATGGTGGTGATGTGCAGCTCCAACCTCTGGCCTGTACCTCTTCCCATCCCTGCTCAAACTACAGGTGCCCCACGAGACTGCCACATCTGCACACGATGCTGGTGGGGTCTTTATCACAACTCAGGGGAGACTCCCAGATCTTCAGAAAACATTGGGTTATCTTAAATTACCATTTCACTACCCTTAATAAGGAATATGTGCTACTTTTCATCCATCCATCAATAAACCATCCAGAACACCAATTATATGCCAAAAGTAGATGTGATAAGAAGATGTGGCCCCTGCCCTCAGGGTGCTTATAACCTAGTGGGAAAGATAAGACCCATGAGAGTACTGATATGGTGGAAAATGCTGGGCCCCATGAAAGGGAGATGGGTAAGATGACAAGTGGTTCATAAAGCAGAAAGGTATTCTAGAGGAGGTGACATTTCCTTAGTTGACACCTGAAAGGAGGGTGGGATTTAGTAATATGACTGTTGTGTGACTGTAGCATAATTGACTCCATCTTAAGTCCTTAGTACTTGTTATGTCTTTGTGAGAGCTTTGCCATGAAGTTATACAGTGACTAGGGGAAAGGTAGTTAAGACCATAGATAGGCACAACCTGCTGACTTTAAAGAAGGAAGCATTAAGTACCAGTGTGGCAATAAGCAGGCCTGGTCACCTGCATCAATATTTGGAGCTGGTTATGTTAAGCTTGTTTACAAGATGCTTGTATAAACCTGAGCTCAGCCTCGAGATAGCACAGAGAGAAGCTTGGTATGTGCTTTGGGGTTGCCATCTGCCTGGCCCATGACTCTGTAAGTTGCCCTGTAATAAAATTCTTTGCTTCATCACATGGAATGGCCTATTTTGTTGTTCAGCCTCGAAATACATTTCCAGTTAGGTGGACACAATCTGTCATTCGTCCATCTTCAGACAACTCTAAATGGCTCTTTTCGAAGAATGCTCATCAGCATCAGCAAAGGCCTAGAAGCTTGAAACCACGCACCATGTAGACAGAGAACTGAGAGTAGCTCGGTGGCCTGGTGTGAAGGAAGCATAAATGGAATTGTGGGAAAATGTGGTAATAGTTTGGGACCAGGTTCTGAGCAACTCTGAATTGTATACTTAAGTGATTAGAACATTATTTGATAAAAAGTGGGAAGCTATTGAAAGTCTTTGAGCAGTGGAGAGTTGATAGGCACTGAATTTACGAGTAGTAACCTCACAGTTTTGGAGAAGCTTGGTTGGAGGAGGGGAGACCTTAAGAGGTGATTGTCTCCTTTTGAACCCATAGAATTCTAATTTATGGAGGTGACTGAGTGACAACTTGGAGTGGAGAGGTTGATGCCATTGAAAGAAGTTTTATTACATAAAATTCTCGAGAGAAGGGGGTGCACCAGCCGCACGGGGCCACATGGGGAAGCACCAGGGTTGGTTCGGAGGCAGAAAGGAGTGGGAGGAAGCCTAGGCCAGGGCTGTCATTGTGTTTCTGTGGGAAAGGCAAGATAGGGCAGAGTAGACAGTTTAGGACTAGCCAGTGACTGTTGGAGCATAAGGGCTGTTCCTAGTTGTCTAATACCCAGCCCTGGGTTGATTTAGGGCATGGGAAATACTGCCTTGGTGTGTGAGAGTTTGATAAAGCAAGTGGTTGGAGTAATGGTCTTGGGATTGGTTAGTTTGCATATGAAAGGAAGCCTCTCCAGCAGACCTTGGCTATTTCCAAGAATTCGCTAGCCTGGGAGGGACTGTCTCTCCCTAGTCAGCAAGACCACTAATACTGTAGCATCAGGAATGCAGAAAATTAAAAAATACAGTTAATCCAATTGGCCCTGTGGTGAATGGATGCCAAATAGACAAATATAGAATCTAAGAAAACAGAACAGTGATGCAGGTCAGAATTAGCAAATTTGATCATGATGAGCCTTGGTGTGCTTTTCTTCATAATTCCATTTGGGGTTCATTAAGTTTCTTGGATCTATGAGTTTATATGGTTTCACCTGATTTGGAAAAATTCCAGCCATTATTTCTTCAAAAATTTTTTTTTTTACTGATTATTCCCCTCCAATTACACATGTATTGGACCATCTGATGATGTCCCACAGCTCACTGATATTTTATTCATTTTTTATTCTTTCTCTCTGCTTAATTTTGGATAGTTTCTAGTGCTTTCCTTTGCAGTGTCTAATCTGCTATTCATCCTGTTCAGTGTTTCTTTCATTGCAGGTATTTTTAATCTCCAGAAGTTCTATTTGGGTCTTCTTTATGCTTTGCATTTCTTTCATCATTGTGTTTATATGTTCTTGAACATATACAGTATATTTGTAATAGATGTTTTAACATTGTTATCAGCTAATTCTATCATTTGTGTCATTCTGGGTGTATTTGTTTTTCTGCATGCCTGGTAATTTTTGGTTGGATGCTAAACATGGTGAATTTTATGTTATTGGATGCTAGATTTTGTTGTCTTCCTCAAAGTATTTTGTACTTTGTTCTAGGGCATGGTGACTTGAAATCAGTTTGATTCTTTTGAGGCTTGCTTTTAAGCTGTGTTAGAGCAGGTCCAGCCTGCTTATTCAGCCCCACTACTATGGTGATGCCCGTCTGAAGGGTCTACCCAATGGTGTGCGTCAGGAGGTCTCACCACTCTGACTGGTGGGAGCATGAATTATTCCTGGCTCTGAGTGAGCTCGGGGAATTGTTCCACCTACTTTTTTCTGTTGGTTCTTTTCATGATCTCTGTGATTTCCTCACACACATGTGCAGACCAGTACTCAGCCAAAGACTTGGGGGATCTCTGCTCAGCTTTTCCCTCCCCAGTACTGTGCCCTCAGAAATTTTAGATGCCTTGGTCTCCTTGAACTCCAACTCCACCTTCTCAACTTAGTAAGACCACCAGACTCTGTGCTGTGGTCTGGAAACCCTCTGGACAGTGAGCTGGATACTCATCAGTTTCACCTGGTTTATTTCTCTTTTCTCAGATGTCACTGTCCTGCACTGCCTGTTGCCCAGAGTCTCATATTTTTTTGTATGATTGTTTGAGGTGAAAGAATTCCTCTGGTCCCTGTTTCCAATGAAACGCAGAAGCAGAAGTTCACAGGCCGGGGTCAGGGGAGGAGCAGCCAAAATGGTGGCATGAGAGGGCAAGACTAGCTCAGAGGCAAAGCCAAAGAAGCAGGCCTGGCAGTGGGCTCTGACTCTGTGAGCCCAGACTGGATCATGGGACAGGAAATCAGAGGGGGCAGATTTTCCTGGAAGAGCTTGGGAATGAGTCCACCAAATTCCATGCACTGTGAGACAGACAGCTGCACTGGAGGCATGTCATTGGTTTAGTTAAATAAACATTATTGCATTCCCCCTGTGTCAAGCTCTAGGCTCCTGGTTTTCGAGTGCGTTATCTCAGCTGAGTAGTTGGAAGATACTAGCAGTCTAGGAATCCTTGTTATCCTGTTCCTTAATGCTGCTTTAAGATCGCTCGTCCTCCCTTCTCCCTAAATCCTACTGCTTTTCTGAAGCACGTGCTATCAGGACAGAGCACATGCTACACGTCCTTGTTGCATCATCTGCAGATCTTCTGGCCTCTCCCTCTGTTCCACTGAAGACTTTTTAGCACCTGTCCTCATTCTTGATATCCCTGCAGATCAGTGCCTCCCCATCTTTTTCAAGTTATATCTCATAGAGAAATTAATCAAATATGTACAGCATCCTGAGGCAAACTGGGGGGGATTTGATGATCTTTATATGAGCCCTATTGTCACAGATAGACAAAGGAGGTAACAGTTGGAGAGTTTTGTTCTGTTTTGGCTTGTTTTTGAAGTGGATGATAGACATGTTTTTATGCTGATGGGAAAGATCTAAAAGAGAGGGAGAAATTGATGCAGGCGGAAAGGGGATAGTTGCAGGAGTGGAGACTCTGATAAGGAGAGAGCTGGTGAGACCCAGTATACAACATGGAAGACTTGGCTGTAGGTAAGGGCACAGACAGTCCATCCGTAGTGCCTGGAGGGAAGGCAGTACATGTGGCACAGATGCAGGCAGATGACTGGATATCATGGGGAAGATTGGGTAGGTATCATTTGATTGCATCTATTTTCTCAGTGGAAAATGTGAGAGGAACTAATCAGCTGTGAGGATGAGGAACTGGTCTTGGAGGTTTGAATAGAGAGGAGATAGAGTAAAATAGTTCTATCAGAATGTGAGGAAGCCAACATACACCAGGGAATTGTAGTTGCATTTCTGGGCAGCATTTGAGAGCCATGTAAAATTTGTGGTCGTGGTGGAATAAAAGTAGACAGTCCAGAATTAGACCCCAATACGTATGAACACTTAGTATATGATAAAGGTGGCATCTCAAATGGATGGCGTAAAGATGAACTTCTCAACAAATGGTACTGGGGACTCTAGATAGCCATTTGTAAAAACATAAAATTAGATCCATATGTAAGAATAAACTCCAAATGGATTGTGATCTTAGTGTAAAAGATGAAACCATAGTAGCAGGGAAATGTGGGTGAATTCTTCTCTAACCTTGGTGTAGGGAAGGGATTTTAAAATATACCTTAAAATCCACAGGCAATAAAAGATTGTTAACTTTGACTATACAAAAGTAATAAAATTTTGCATGACAAAAATACTACAAAAACGTTAAAATACAACTGACAAATTGAGAGGAAATATTTATAGCACATACAATAAAGGGCTAATATCCCTAATATGAAAAGAATTCTTAAAAATTGAGGGATGAAGACCAAAAATCCAACAGACAAATAGGAAAAAGACATGAACAGACAATTCACACACGTGAAAGAGATTAAAATGACCCTCCAACATATGGAAAAATGTTCAAAATCACTCATAATAGAGAAAGACAAATTAAAATATTGAGATATAGATTCTTACATATCAGACTGGTAAAAATAAAAAATATGACAACACATTCTTCTGGCAAGGTTGTGGGAAAACAGGCATTCTCATACATTACTGGAGGAAATGCAAATTGGTACAACTCCTCCGGAGGCAACTTTGGCAATAACTTACAGAACTGCACATGAACTTACTTAGCAGTCCCACTTCTAGCAATCTACCCTGAAGATAAATCTCTAACAATGAGAAAATGCATAGGGATATTCACTGATGAGTGCAAAATATTGGAAACAACCTAAATGCCTATTCATGGTTTAGTAAACTCTGGTATAGCCACACCATGCAGTACTAAGAATGATGAAAATTTCTATGAGCTGATCACTCTACGGAGTAATTTCCAGATGTACTAAGTGAAAAAAACAAAGCTGCTGAGTTGCACAAGGGAAATATGGGAAGGATTAAACCAGAAACTAGAGAGACTGATTATCTATATGGTGCTGACGGAGAAGTTTGGGAGGAGAGTAGCATAGCAGGAAGAGGAGTGACATTTCTATGAGAATCTTTTTGCATAGCTCTCTTAAAAGCATAGTAATGTTTCTGATACCATTCATATACTCCCCCGAATAAATAATTAAAACCAACTAAGATGGGGAGAGAGGACCCAAAACGGAATAAAAACACCAGCAGATGAACGTAACTATTACAAAGGAATAAGATAACCGTGCTGAAGTGGATTATAAACTAAAAGTAACTGGGGAAAACACGATCTTGACTGAATGATGTAAGGTCAAAGGCAAAACAAAACAAATACCTACATAAATGCTCTCATCTAGTCAGGAAATGTGTGTTCCTCACATGGGTATGGGTTGGCAATTCTGAAACTACTTTGTGTGTTTACTAGAACTGAATAAATAAGTAAAAAGATTGTAGATTCTGAGAGCTGGGTTTTTCTTACCATAGAGAAAGATGTTCTAGATAAGGAAAGGAAAGGCTAAAATGAACCCCGTGGTGTTGAATTGGAATCTGAAATATTAGTATAAATTTATGGGTTGTTTTTTTTTAACTTGCACATGGTAGAATTTACTATAAATAAAAAATTGGCTAAAGAATCAATCTCATTGGTAATATTGAAAATTCAAAAATGAACCCCAGAAAAAATAGACTTCACTGAAATAATTGACACAGAATAGACAATGGCTAAAGATGCAAAAAACAGCAAAATTTGTCTTTGACTAAAAAGTGGCAGAAAAACCAATTCTATTAAACAAAATTTATATCTATAAGAGTTGACCCTGGACAATTACACTTGGTGCAGGTGAGGATCATAAAAAGAAGACTCATAATAGCAGAAGATATAATAGATAATACTTGAAACATTTTGGGGAAAAAAAAAAACCTGATGGATAAATAAAATCTTCATCATGAAAGTTATGAGAAAGAACTGATTTTGGAAAAAAAAATTTTGGTTAAGTGAAAATGGAAAAAATGGAAATTGTTTAAAGGGTTTATGTAGAAAAAATGGTCAAATAATGAAATTGGTGTAATGTAGTTTGATAGAAAAAATACTTTCCTGGCAATGGTGATATTATTATCAATGAAACGATTGTGTTTATAAATATGAAGTCCATATCTTCTTTTGGTCAAAATGGTAGGATAACAACTTCCTGTGGTCTGGCCATGTATACAGCTATAGAGCAATCTAAATAATAAAGCACTAATTTGGGAAGCACAAACAACTGTAAAATAGGTCAGTATATCATGTGTTAAGAATAAAAAAAAAATTATTATGAAATTGTCAGGAGAGCCTCCTCAGAAAGCAGGAGAAAGCGCTCTTCAGTGGGCCAGCCTTGGGCAAGTCACTCTGCTCCTTTGGATCTTGGACAGATTCAACGAGAGTTTGAGCTACAAATTGAGACTGAAGTCAAGCACAGAGAGCTGACCAAGAGAATGTGAACATTATGGAGGATGGAAGCAGAAATAATGACAGGACATCATGGGCTAACCTTTAGGGGCTACCAATACTTATGGGTTAGGAAGATGACAACCCCCTGGAAAAAGAGGCAAAGAAAAAGCAAAGAAATAGAATAGAATAGTGCAATGAGAGAGGGCTGGAGGACCCGAGCATATTTTAGAGCAGACAATCAAGTACTCTTGGGAAATAATGGTAAGAACAAAAAGAAGGCTCTTGAATTTAGCAAAAAGGCCAACTTTGAAATGGAGGCAATGATCTTGGGACACCATGGGAGGAGGTAGCATGGCTAACAAGAGAATACTAAGAGCTTGAAGGAGAGGTCTCTTGAGCAGAGCTTTTGAGTTTCCTGGTGACAGTAACTTAACTTGAGTAAGCACAGGCAATAGGGTGAATTTATTGGCTCACCTGTTCAAACCATAGGGGGGGTCTGAGTGTGGTAACTTCAGGGGTGACTGTAACCAGGACTCTCTTTCCTTCTTCCATCTCTGCTTCTCTTTATGTATTGGCTTCATTTTCTCCTAATGTAGGCTAGCTTCTTACATTTGGAAGAGAAAATTGTGGCTGGTAGCTCTTTCATTCCAGCTTGGTCACCAAAGAAGTATACTTAGTTCCAATGTTATAAATCCCAGGACAGGACTCACTGGCTTATCACTTACCAACCAGGTCAGACCATGTAAGGTACAAAAGGGTAAGACATTATCCAAAAGAAATGAGATGACTAATCCCCCCAAACAGAAGAACAGAAGAAGTGAACAGACAAAATATGTTCACTGCAAGCAGTTAGGAAATGTAAATGTTTCTGAAGATTAAAAAAGAACATGTCTAAAGGCAGAGAGGAAAAGATGAAGCTGAGAAGAGATAAAGATGAGAAGTGAGATGGAGGAATTTCACTAAGTTAGAAATTAACCACAATGGGGCCTTACACTCATAAATGGCTTGGAGTATTCCTCTTTTCTACGTAGTTTCGGTCCCTTCCTGATCTCTCCAATCTTCCACTCTTTTAGTTTGGTGAGCCCACTGACTAACCCTTCTGCTTTACTGCCCACTACAGAGTGTACCTTCTCCCCTTCTGATCTGGCCCTTCGTTCAGACTCCTCTACCTATAATGGCTCCCTGTGGCTCTGCACATCTGGGAAATGCCTAGAACCTTGGACTCTCCCTGCTCCTCAGTTTGGGATTAAGAAGACTGGACAAGGGACAGTTGGGTCTCTCAAGACCCAGGAGGGGATGGGATTGGGAGCACAGGTGAAGAAGTCAGCTTTGGCAAAGAAGGGAAGTGGGCATTTTTCAGACGATATAGATGAAAGAAATAAAATTGGGTGAATTTCTGCAAAGACAGACTTGGAGAGCAAAAGAGACAGGTTAAAGTAAATAAAAGGTGAATGAGGAATTTGGGGAAGGATGGCCGCAATCTCTTTGGAAAAGTAGAAGTCAAGGCCATCTATTGCTAGAAAGGATGGAAAGGGTAGGAGCTTAAGGAGTGTACTAGTTTCCTTGGGCTGCTGCAACAAATTACTATAAACTGGGTGGCTTAAAACAACATAAATTAATTCTCTCACAGCTCTGGAGGCTAGAAGTCTGATGTCAAAGTGTTGCCAGGGTGGCGTTCCCTCTGAAGGTCCTAGGGGACAATCTTTCCTTGCCTCTTCCAGCTTCTGGTGGCTGTTAGAATCCTTTGCTTGTGTCTGCATTATTCTAATTTCTGCCTCTGTCTTCACATGGCCTTCGCCTTTGTGTGTGTGTCAAATTTTCTTTTTTTTTAATTTTTATTTTAAAAAATATTTTAACATTTACTTGTACATATTTGTGGGGTACAGTGTGTTATATAATATATGCATATACTGCACAATGATTCACCTAGGGTACATAGCATAGTTTTGTACCCATTAGTCCACCACTTCTCCTCCCCTCCAGACCTCTGGTAACCATTGTTCTACTCTTTACTGTAAGAACCACTTTTTTTTTTTTTTTTTAGCTTCCACATATGAGCGAGATCATGCAGTATTTGTCTTTCTATGCCTGACTTACTTCACTTAATATGATGGTCTCCAGTTCTATCCATGTTGCAGCAAATGATATGATAGCATTTCTTTTTATAGCTGAATGGTATTCCATTGTGTATATGTAACACAGATTTTTTTTTTTTTTAATCCATTCATCCACAGATGGGCATTTAGGCTGATTTCATCTCTTGGCTATTGTGAATAGTGTTGGGATGAATATGGGACTGCAGGTGTCTTTTTGATATATTTTCATTTCCTTTGGGTATATACCCAGTAGTGGGATAGCTGGGTCATAAGGTAGATCTATTTTTATTTCTCTGAGGAAACTCCATACTGTTTTCCATAATGGCTGTAACAATTTACCTTCCCACTAACCATGTAGGAGTGTAGAGGATTCATAGAACAAATGTACCTCACAGGGCCTGGTTTTCCAAAGCCTCTCAGTTTCAAATATTGACCTTGCAAAGGACAGGAAATTTTCCCCAGGCTATTGAGTCTCTGTTGCAAGATAAAAATTGTAACACAGAAAGGCTGCTGGCTCAAAGACAGACAAGTTACTAATTGATATGTAAAGATACTTAAAAGCTGCTGGAGGGAAAAGGAATGTTTGCTAAATCAAGTCTTTGTCAGTGGATCACTTAATTGCCTAACAGAATGTCATCTGACTTATTTTTACTGAATGTTACCAGCTTCTATTGTAAAACTTGTACTTAGCAAAACCCTACCTATTTCTCTTCCTGTAACTTCTTGGTCTGGAGAATAAATGCAGGAAGAGAACCCCAATTCGTGGTTAATTTCCCAAATGGAAGAAATGTCTCATGCTTGAGGAAGTTCTGGGATATTAACACCTTTCTGGTGCTTCTTACTGCTCAAAAGAGATGGGTTTTGAGTAATCTTTGGCAGCTCCATCACCCAGGGGAAGAGGGGTGACAAATCCATGGGAGGCAAAGCAACGTAGAAGGGTTCCCTTTCCTCCACATCCTTGCCAGCATTTGTTATTTTCTGTCTTGTTGATAATAGCAATTCTAACTGGGGTGAGGTGATATCTCATTGTGATTTTACTTTGCATTCCCTGATGATTAGTGATTTTGAGCATTTTTTCCTGCTTGTTGGCCATTTGTATATCTTGTTTTGAGAAATATCTGTTCAGGTCCTTTGCCTATTTTTTAATTGGGTTATTTGTTGTTTTGCTGTTGACTTTTTTGAGTTCCTTATATATTCTGGATATTAGCCCCTTGTCTGATACATACTTTGCAAACACTTTCTCCCATTCTGTGGATTGTCCTTCACTTTGTTGATAGTGTCCCTTGCTGTGCAGAAGCTTTTCAGTTTGATGTAGTCTTATTTGTGTATTTTTGTTTTAGGTGCCTGTGCCTTTGTGGTCTTGTTCAAAAAAGTGTTGGCCACTCCCGTTTTGTGTAGCATTTCCCTATGTTTTCTTCTAGTATTTGCATAGTGTCAGGTCTTAGATTAGGTCTTTAATCCATTTTTGAGTTGATTTTTGTGTATTGTGTGAAATAGGGGTGTATTAGTCCATTTCTGTTGCTTATAACAAAATACCTGGAACTGGATAATTTATAAGAAAACAAAATTATTGCTTAAAGTTTCAGAGGCTGGGAAGTCTAAAGTCCAGAGAACACTTCTGGTGAAAGCCTTGTTGGTGGTGACAGTGACTCAGTAGTTTCACATAGCAGAATGGTGGAGCAGAGAGAGAAAGAGACTCTCACATGGTCTCCTTTTAAAGCCCTCAGAACCACACCCACAGCCACCATTATTAGTCCATTCACTAGGGCTTAGTCTTTATGATCTAATCACCTCTGTAGTTTTCTTTTTTTGTTGTATCTTTTTCTGGATGTGGTATAAGGCTAATGTTGGCCTTGTAGAATGAGCTTAGAAGTATTCCCTCCTAATTTTTTGGAACAGTGTGAGAAGAATTGATATTAGTTCTTTAAATTTTTGGTAGATTACAGCAGTGAAGCCATCTGGTCCTGGGGTTTTCTTTGTTGGGAGACTTTTTATTACTGCTTCAATCTCATTACCATTATTGATCTGTTTAGGTTTCCTAGTTCTTCATGATTCAACTTTGGTAAGTTGTATGTGTCCAAGAATTTATCCATTTTTCTAGGTTTTCTAGTTCTCATATAGCTGTTTGTAGGAGTCTCCTATGATTCTTTGTATTTTTGTGGTATCAGTCGTAATGTCTTTTTTTAATTTCTGATTTTATTGAGTCTTCTTTTTTTCTTCATTAGGGTGGTTGAAGGGTTATCAATTTTTGTTTATCTTTTTGAAAAACCAACTCTTTGTTTCAAATCTCTAATTCATTTGTTTCTGCTCTGATCTTTGTTATTTCTTTCCTTCTCCTGATTTTGGGTTTGGTTTGTTCTTGTTTTTCCAGCTCCTTGAGGTGTAATGTTACATTGGTTATTTAAAGTCTTTCTTTTCTGATGTAGGCATTTATTGCTATAAACTTCCTTCTTAGAACTGGTTTTGCTGTATCTCATTGGTTCTGGTATGTTGTGTTTTCATTTTCAATTGTCTCCAGCAATTTTAAAATTTCCTTTTAGATTTCTTCTTTGACCCATTCATTGTTTAGAAGCATGTTGTTTAATTTCCACGTATTTATACGGTTTCTAGTGTCCCTTTTGTTGATCTGTAGTTTTATTCCCTTTGGTTGGACAGGGTAGTTAATATAGTTTCAATTTTTAAAAATTTATTGAGACTTGTTTTGTGACCTAACAGATGGTCTGTTGTAGAGAATGTTCCATGTGCTGTTGAGAAGAATGTGTATTCTGCAGTTGTTGGATGAAATGTTCCATGTATGTCCATTAGGTCCAGTTGGCTTAGAATAGAGATTAATTCTGATATTTCCTGGTTAATTTTCTGTCTGGATGATCTGTCCTTTGCTGAAAGTGGGGTATTAAAGTCCCTATCATTGTGTTGGTGTTTATTTCTCCCACTAGGTCTAATAGCAATTGCTTTATATAACTGGGTGCTCTGCAGTTGGGTGCATATATATTTAGAATTGTTATATCGCCTTGTCGAATTGATCCCTTTATCATTATACAAAGACCTTCTGTGTCTCTTTTTACTTTCCTTGGCTTGAAGTATATTTTGTCTGATGTAAGTATAGCTGCTCCTGCTCTTCTTTGGTTTCTATTCACATGAAATATCTTTTTTCATGTCCTCACTTTCAGATGGTTTTAAGGTGAAGTGAGTTTCTCGTAGGCAGCATATTATTGGTTCTTGTTTTATAACCCATTGAGCAACTCTGTGTCTTTTAATTGGGGCATTATAATAATCTGTTTACATTTAGAGTTATTATTGATATATAGTGACTTGTTAGTGCCATTTTGTTTCTTTTATTCTGGTTGTAATTTTTATCCTATTTACCTTTGATTCCAATCTTACTGTCTTCTTTTGTGATTGATTAGCTTTTTTCTAGCAGTGTATTTTGATTTCTTGCTATTTATTTTTTGTACATCTCTTCTAAATTTTTGTATTATTGTTACCATGAGGCTTACAAAAGACATGTTATAGTTAGAGCATTTTAGACTAATAACTTAACTTTTATATCTAAGAAAAAAGAAAAATGCGAAGACAACTCTACATGTTGGCATCATTTCCCCACCATTTGACAATTTGTTTCAAGTTATATCTTTTAATATTGCTTTTCTCTTATACGGTTGTCGTATATGTTAGTGTCTTGCTAGGATTTGCCCTTTATTCTTCATACTAAGGATGTAAGGGGTTTATTCACCCCTCTTTATGACACAGGAATATTCTGAGGTTGTCTATGAACTTAGTTTACTAATGAGTTATGTACCTTGAAATGTTTTCTTGCTGCTCCTCAGCATCATCTTCTTTCAGATTCAAGAACTTCCTTTAGCATTTTTTGTAAAGCAGGTCTAGGGTTGGTGAATTCCCTTAACTTTTGTTTGTCTGGTAAAGACTTTATTTCTCCTTTGTATTTGAAGTTTTGTTTTGCTGGATAGAGAATTCTTGCCTGACAGTCTTTCTCTTTCAGCACCCGGAATATATCATTGTATTCTCTTTTGGCCTATAAGGTTCCTACTGAGAAATTCACCGAGAGTCAGATTGGGGCTCTGTTGAATGTTATGCTTCTTTTCTTTTGCTACTTTCAGTATTCTTCCTCTGTCTTTGTTTTTTGTTAATTTGATTATGATGTGTCTTGGGGTGTTCCTCCTTGGGGTGAATTTGATTGGCAACCTCCGAGCTTCCTGAACCTGGATGCTGTCGTCTTTGTCCTTACTTGGGAAATTTTCAGCCATTATTTTCTTGAATATGCTTTCTACATCTCTTCCTTTTTCCTCTTTTGGGTATGTCAATTACGTGGAGGTTATTTTGTTTGAGGGAGTCCCATATTTGCTGTATTTTTTCTTTTTTGCTCCTCTGATTTGGTGATTTCATATGTTCTGTCTTTGAGAGCTGACTCTTTCCTCTAAGTCTGCTGTTGGAGCTTTCTATCAAGTTTTTCAGTTCAGATAATGATGTATTCTTTATTTCTAGAATTTCTATTTGTAAAAAATTGATTCAATTCTGTTGTCAAGTTTCTCATTCTGCTCCTGGATTGTTTTCCAGATATCATTTAATTTTCTATCCGTATTTCCTTGTGACTCCCTGAACATCCTTAAGAGGGTTATTCTGAATTCTGTCACACGTTTCATAGATATGTTGTTTCTCTGGATTCATTGCTGCTGTCCTATTTGTTGGTGTCATATTTCTCTTCCTCCATCTTTGTGTCTTTACATTTGTTGGTGTCATATTTCTGTTTTTTCTCCATCTTTGTGTCTTTACATTGATGCGTGGTCATTTGAGGAGACTGCCATCATCTCTTCTAGTTTTTACAAGTGTTCTTTGTTGGTGTTAGACCTTTACTGGTTAACATCAGAGCTTAGTCTCTGGTCTGTGGTGTTGGTTAACTCCAAAATTGGGGGAACTTCCTGTAGGAACCAGCACTGGAACTCTGTGGTTGGGGTAAATTGCTGCTTTGCTGCTGATTCTCTGGGGAAGGGTTTTTGGAGCCAGAAGCAGAATGACAAACTTGACAAAAGAATTGAATCAATTAAAAAAAAACAACAACAGAAATTCTAGAAATAAAGGATACATTCTGTGAATTGAAAAACTTGAAAGTTTTCTTCCTGTTGCTGTGGCTTCTCCTGCCTTCACAAACTCTGTAGGACTCTCCTCCTCTTCCCCCGAGCTCCAATGGTCCCAGGTTGGCAGTCTTGGCTTTTTAATAGTTGTAAATTGGTTGATTGTTGGGGAGAGTGATGCTGAGGACTGGCTTTTTATATATACTGTGTTTAGATAACAAGCTATGGAATATGGATGTGTGTCTGAGTGAGCATACCTACCTACATATATTTCCCGGCTGTGTTTGTAGAAAGGGCCTAAAGCAGTGACACCCTAGTAGTGATGAGTACAACTAGTGCCCATATCTTGGTTTCAAAACACCATTCTTCAACAGAAGGAACTAGCAATCCTTGAAGACGTGGTTGACCCAGTATCGGGACAGGGAAGGTACAAGTGTGTGGAACACCTTGTGGTGTCAGAAAGTAGGACATGCTGAGGGGACGCGCAGGGGCTCTTCCAAACAACACAGGAGTCTACCTGACAGAGCTCCTAATGGCCAGAGCTGGAACAATTAGAGGATCAAAATAATAATAGTACTAGCTTATAACCCATAGAATAAATACCCATAAGTCCATAATGATTTAATCAATTAAATAAGTGAGGAGAAAGGACAGCTGTTCCTTACAGTAGAATTCCAATTAATAAATGTCGAGGAAAACAGACAACTACCACAGTAATAATTGCTGCAGACAAGATGCTAAATTAGTGGGTGAAAGTTTGAGAAGCCTGTATAGTTTCAAAGTATCTCCTCCAAGATTACACAAGGAAAGATAGTAACTCTACAGTGGAGAAAACCAGTAGAAACCACTTAACCAAATCATCGAGGTCAACGTCACCTGTAATAAGATGCATGGACATCAACTCTATGATGCACTAAAGGGACACATCATTCCTGTGGTATTTGGAATGCACAGCCTCATCCCAATCATGAGAAAACATCAGACAAATAAATCCACACTGAGGGATAGTAGCCAAAATAATTGATTAGTGTTCTTCAGATGTGCCAAAGGTCATGAAAGATAAGGAAATACCGAGGAACTGTCAGAGAAATAAGTAAAAAAGGCAGTGTGGGATCTTGGATTGGATCCTAGAACAGACACAGACAAATAGTGGGAAAAAATGGTGAAATTCACATATTGAGTTGATAGTATGTATCAATATTAATTTCTTGGTTCTGATACTTGTACTATGGTTATGTAAATGTTAACATTAGGGAAAGCCAGGTGAGGGATATGTGGAAACTGTATTTTTCCAACTGTTTTGTAAGTCAACAATCAAAATAAAGTTTAATAAGTAAAAATAAAAAAGGAGGGGGCGTAGGGAGGAGCTATATAGTGAAACCAGTTAGTACAATCATGATTTCTTTTTTCTTCCCCAGCTGCATCCCTCTGCTTTGGTTAGATACAAAGCAGGCAGATGATGTGTCTATAAGAAAGAGACCAGACTGTAGGCCCTGACCTCTAAGCTGGGTGAGCTGCCCTGACACTTTCGGTCCTCGGGGAAGCAACACTGAGAAGGAATTAGGCACGCCAAAGATCTGTAGCCCAGCTATGTCGTCGTGAGTTGGGGTTGCCTGGGGAGAGGTTACACTCAGCTCAAGCTGTGACAGATGGCATCAGGGCTCACCTCTTATACAGATAGGGACTCAGAAACTCTCTGCTGGAGGTGGCATTGGTCCACTTAGTTCCCCAAAAGCCCCTCTAGCCATAGTGGTTCAAGCTCCTATTTGAAACCTAACCCTGGTGGGAGATGGGAAGAAACACCTCTTGCCCCTTGGTTTCACAACTAAGTGGTACCCTGGCCCCTGAGAGCCACTGCACAGGTCACTAGGAGCAGGCACAGAGCTCCAACTGAAAATCCTCTTCCTTGGCTGATGCCACTCACAGAATCAGCTTAAAAATTAGAGCAAGGCAAGTGGAAGGTAACTAGGAATTTAAGTAGCTGCAGCTGTGATTAGAGTATTTTTAGTCAAGGACTCAGTTTCCAAAACCTGCTAGTAAGAGCCCCACTGTAGACAGCAACAAAAACCAGCACAAAAATTTAGCTTTTAACTTAATTTGATGCCAAGAATCTGCTGAACTAGTAGCTGGCTTAGATGGCTCATCAGAGGGAGAGAACATTTTCCACTACAAGTATAAGACTTTTCATTTGCTAGCTGAGTTATGACCAAGGGAGACGACCATTGAGAAGTACCTACCAGCATTCTGGGACATATACCTATCACTTTTGAAAATTAATTCATTCTAGTAAATATATCTTCTGCCTCTAGCTCAGTATCATGTATGCATTTTGGGGCAAAACAAATCATTTCACTCCCTAAAATTTAAAGAGAAATAGAATCTAATGATAGTCAGTTCTAACAATACCCCCTCCCTGTGCCCCCAGCACACTTTGTTGTATTTTCTACAAGGAGTCTTTGGAGCCTCAATGGATTCAGCTGACCCACACTAGTATGCACAGAACAGCCACGCTGAATGGTGGTGGAGACCGCACCCTGCAGGGCCCAGGGCTGCCCAGGAGCCAACAGAGGTGAGGCTGGTGGGGCGCTAGATGGTCTCCTTGGCCATGTCCCAGCATAAGGAAGGAGATGTGCAGGTGAAAAGGCCTTTGTGAAAGGAAGGCTAAAGGAGAGGGCTTCTGGGGAAGGGGATGCCTGGTGGCAGCCAGCGCTTTAGTTTCCCCAGGCAAACATGACAGAGTCTGGATGCACAGTAAGAGCCAGTCCGTCTTTACTGGAGTGAGTGCAGGAGACAAATAGTTTACAACAATCTCTAGCATTGTCTTAACCATTTGATAAAAAGTTCACTATAATATTTATTGTATAATGAAGAAAAAACAACACATTCAGGGAAAAATTGAGATTAACTTATTTTTCTTAAAAGGTTCATCTCAAGGATGGCAACAAAGTCCAGCTTGTGCCGCCAAACGGTTTTACATGATTAAACCGTGTACAGCTTCTTGTGTGAACTGTTGACTACAAACATTTACCAAATACATAAATCTCTTTTAAAAAAGCCATTTTAAATATAGCAAAGCAGTGTCTTCTTGCACAGCAAAGTGAAGAAAGTTTCTACAGAGAAATAAAAGTTTTACATTTGTAAAATCTTTTTCACATTCTAATCATCTAATTTCTTATGATCCAATGCCAGGAGTCTTCAGGTTCCTTATTTACTATGTATTTCTTGTGCGCATGATGGTTAATACAGAAATTATGTTAATGCATCATTAGCTGTCCTTATAGTTAAAGGAAATGGCAAAACATGTATTGTTCTTTTAGAAAAAACCCCTGATTTAGCCTAAAACACAATGGACATAATTAGGGCTCAAAAGATGGAGTTTCGATTGGAATCATCTGTGTACACACAGTGGTGACTTGCACTCAGTGTAGTGCCAGTCAGAGTGCTGAAGGAAGTGCAGCTATTGGGAACTGCACTTTAATCAGTGCAATTTACTCTTAACTTTTTTTGATTTTATTTTTTAGTAATAAAATACTTCTGAAGGGGTAAAATTTTTCTGTGATGGTGTCTTATACAAAACACGCTGAGTCCAAAAGCGTAAAAAATGTTGGTTCTAAAGCAACACCATTAGTGTCTTCCTCACTCTAGGTTGGTTTCCACCAAGAGACGTGGATGTGGATGTGTTCACGCATGGATGTCTGGGTGAGGGATGTCTGTCAAGTCCATATGCCCCAAATCACACTGGGCATATGGCAAAAAGGTTAACAGTCAAATATTCAGTTCCTGAAAACGGAATACATTGTTACTTGGTCAGTGTAATTTAAATACAAACTCCGAGCCTTGTGTAATATCATTTTAGAAAACAGTAGTTGTACTGATTATAAACCTGCATAGAAAGAAAGACTATTGAGATACAGTCAGAAAAGCCATCTCATAAGGCACACAAGAAAATAGACAGTAAATGTGAATGTGTTAACTCCTATTCCAATGTACAGCAGAAGTTCATGAACATGCATAAATAATGAAGGAATCACTTAACACTTTCAAAGCTATAAATGGTTTACAAAGTGGTAAGGATTATCTTGGAAGTTCAGTGTTGGGAGACTGTCTTTTTTTGATCAGGTGTGACTTTATGAAGAAATGTGCCTGTAAGTAGTTCAGTAAAATAAGTACATTTTTAAAGAAAAATTAATCCTTTCTGAATAAGAGCCAAATGTTGATAGTGTGAAGAGACAGCATATCACCCTCCCTTTTTTGGCCTCTATCAAAAGTTACTACCCACACTTCCATTAAAAAGGAATTTTGCAGCCTGTGCATGCCACAGGTTTATCCTGCACCTAATACCTATATGTCAGTCAGAAAATCTGGCTGATGATTTGTCACAACTAGCAGATAAGGAAAATGTCAAAAGAAACTTAGGGGGAAAAATAAAATGTAAGTAAAAACTGTAGGTAGCTGCTCAATATTAAGTTTAAAATACAGAAGAGCAGCCAATTTTTAAACCCTTACTTTTTTCTCAGGAAAATTAGTATTTAAAAATCTATGATGAAAGATATACAGGACTTTGAATTTTATTCATGGCACAAACCCAGTAAACAGATGAACTTGCTATCACCAATTAGTTGTCGTCTTGTAATAAGGCCTTGTTCAAAATCCAAGCTGAGGGTGGCACTAATTTCAATTAGGATGGCAAGAGTCATGCCAAGTATCTGCACCATAAGAGAATTTCTCCCCTCACATCAAAGTGTCATTTCAATGCACAGAATTGTTGATAATAGTAGTATTTTACAACCACATGCATCTTTCTATTTTTAGAGGGTCAAGGAAAAAAGATCCTTTCCCCCACAAATATTTTTCCCTAATCATTTACCACTTATAAAACCTTTGTGCTCATCTACTATTTTGCCATTTTCTCTAATATTAATTAAATTAGGTCAGCTTTTTCTACTACATTTTTTTCCTCACAAAAGGCAAGTTTTAAATAATGCCTTATAAAATCTGTTACAACACATTTTATATTTATGCAGGATGAACTTAACACCAATTTTTTTGCCACTTTGCTATTTATGTACACACGTAAAATATATAATGATGCTCAACCCATACAGCACAAAGATTACAATGTAACATCACACGTTCACCACCAGTGAGGGGAGAAACCCCGTTATACAATCCTCTGAAAAAACTGGGCTAACAATTAAAATCCAAAGTACAGTATATTTAACAAAATAGTAAATATTAAACAGTGAGTACTCTACTTAATAAGGACCTCGCCTTTTCCCCCAAATTGGCGGCAATCCACAAAAATATACTTTTTAATCTGGTGACCAAACAATACATAGGTACTTACATCAAAGGTGATAATATATTTAAGATGCTATATACACAAACAGTTTGGCTCAACTTTTAATTTATATATAGAATAATAAGTGTTCATGGCTTTTTTTTTCCAAGTTTCTGCTTGCAAGATATTTTTGTTTTTTCCCCTCTTAAAATAAAACTAAAAAGTTAAAACAAGATAAAGCTATTCTCTAAAAAAAAAAGTTACAACATATAGCTTTGGCTTATATAAATAATTCATAGCAGAATGTGTCAAAAGTAGTGAATATAATTTTATATATAGTCATCAATTCATAAGGGTGTTTTCTTTCATATAAAATATACATGAGCTAAAATCAGTTTAATTTTTAAGATATGAATGTAAAAAGAAACTTCTGACATATTCCAATTATAACTTAATATATTAATTTTACTTTGTTAATGCTCTATATTTCTAGGCTAGTATTTTATGAATATCTCATGCTTTCTATTCTCTCGTTTTTATTAGCTAAAGATCACTTCTTTAACCCAATACATTTTTGCACGTGCAAAACATTATGTGTGGGGCTTTTATGTTTTATTTTGGGTTTTTTTTGTTTGCTTTTTAATA
The DNA here is from genome assembly GCF_000696425.1 of Galeopterus variegatus. Taxonomy (NCBI): domain Eukaryota; kingdom Metazoa; phylum Chordata; class Mammalia; order Dermoptera; family Cynocephalidae; genus Galeopterus; species Galeopterus variegatus. The sequence continues at coordinate 570,619 of NW_007726504.1, forward strand.
TCAACAGCCCTTTCCCATGCACCCCTTTGCAAAAGAGACCCATGCCAGGTTGGGTAATTAATATAAATGACATTTTATGTACAGTATTGCTTTCTTGGTTCCTGCTTTTCTACTGCTCTGTTCTACAAAGCATTTTTCTTAAGTAACTACAGTCACTGCACAGTTAAATAAAACAAGTAAGGGGCCCTCTAGGTTTCTGCAAGCTAGTGTGGGAGAATTATATATGGGTAGACATTTCTTTTGCAAAAACTGGTTATCTTATGAAACAAGTAGTCCAAGGAAGTGCCAGACTGCTCTGTGCCTACAGGGTGCCTTGTCTGCCATGGGATGCACATCTGCAGACCTATGAGGATTTTGCAGGTAAGTGCCTGATTCTGTGTATGCAACACACACCCACACGTACACACACACTCACACCCACATACATATATATGTAAAGGGATATATATGTATGTATGTACATATAAATATATTTAACTCATGTCCTTATTTACCAATTTAGATATGTAGGGCAGTTCACTGCAGTAACACAAAGTACAAACATCAGCCTGGAAGCCTTAGGTCACCCATGCGTCCATCCTCATTCGCTTTACAGAAGGGCTTTCTCTGTCCTCAGTATTTGGGGGTCGGCCAAGCACAATTGGAGAATGGAAGTCACCCCGTGGATCCTCCCGGTCACTTCCATCATAGGAGCTACTAGAGCTGCTCAGACTGTCCACAGGGGAACGCCCCATTTCTTGCCGGGGCTGAGGCTGAGGCTGAGGGGCTTGTGGTGGCGGCTGCTGCTGAGGCTGCTGCTGGAAGCCTGATGGGGTCATTCGATCCCGGGGAGGTGAAATTGGTTCTGACTTAATGTTGATGTTTTGGTTGGTATTAATGGATAAATTTGAACCCTGAGATAACTGGCCTCCAGAGCTGAAAGAAAAAAGAGAGATGTTAGAAGGTTTGTGAGTGGATCTGCATAACTGGAATGATATTATGGACACCACCTGACTGAGAAAAGCCCACAGCCTAAAATCTTGTCAAATTCCCCAAGACTGGTTTTGGTGGTTTCCTTCAGTGCTTGTCACAAAAGGAATCACATCTCCCTGGGAAGAAAGAAAACAGTACAGTTGAGTCCTTATGTTGTTACTTAATTCTACCCACAACCATGGTACTTTTTCAGCTCAAGTATCCAAAACAGTGTCATGTCTAATTCTGTGCATGGACCAAAAAGAACAACGTGGCCACTTGAATTCTGCTATCTCTTCTTCAGTATCATCTCTGCTCTGGCCCTGTGATAGGCACATCATCTCATCTATTCTCAAAACAACTCTATGAAGTAAACTGTGTCATCCTTACGTTCCAGATGATGATACAGTCTCAGAAAGGCTAAGGAACTTGCTTAAAGTAGTACAGTATACAGGCCTGAGCTTTGAGCCTTTTCTACTTCCTTTTCCAAGGCTATTTTTAATATGTTCACTTAGAATGCTCAGGACAGGCCTAAGGGCCAAACCCTGTGTAGGCTGAGATACTGTTCCTTTTTTCATGACATAATTCCCAAGAAGACTACTGATAACAATGAGCATTGTGAAGTTATTTCAGAATGCAGGAGGGAAAAACAGCAAACCAACTGAACCCAGATTCTCTGGGGACTTTCTGGACAGGCGGCTGGGGTGTCCCTACTGCAGGGGCGAGGCTGCCAGCCCTCATGGAGGCAGCACGGTCTGCTATATTGTCCCCTCTTCTGGGATGCTCTCCTCTACCTGCTCCATGGGCCTACTGTCATCCCAGTTCTACAAAGGCCCTGTTTCTTCTCCCTGTTGCTCAGGGATGCCTGCTGTCATCTGGGCATCACCGTATATCCTCTCTGCTTATATCCTCACACCCTGCCCATAAAGAACGTTCTCTTTGTGAATGAGTACAGTGTGTGATTGGGCTGGGATCAACCACACAAACCCTATGGAGCCTGATTTATAAGATATCCAATCCCCTCCCCTCTTTTCCTGCCCTTTGATCCAGAGAGAAAACAAAAGTACAGATCATCTTCCTGTTCTCCTTGTCTACAGATATTTACCAAAGCAAAAAAAGGGAAGGGTGGTAGTTGAACCTGAATGACTTCAAGCTGCCTTTCCTCAAGCAGTGGAATCAAAGACAGGTGTCGGGACGTAGGGGTGGGGGTGGGTGGCTTAATCACTGGTCAGTACGTAGAAGAGGGGTGCATGTGGGTGACATCTGTGCTCTGGAACCCCCTTAGATCCTAGTTGAGTCTCTCTCTCTCTCTCTCTCTCAGTATATACCCATAAGAGAAGCCTTGCTCCCTGAATCCATTCAAGGAATGCCTAGTTTGCTCAGTATCCAAGCAATCATCTAGAGCCATGTAAAGAAAATATTTTCTTTCTTTCTTTTTTTTTTTCCTTTTTGTCTTTTTTTCGTGTCCGGCAACGGATCGCAACCCTCAGTGTCACGCCCGTACCGGACCGGGACCAGCAACGGAATCGCAACCCTCGGTGCTGCGCCCGCACCTGCTCAGCCAATGAGCGGGAACCGGTCTGTATGTGGGATCCGAACCCTCGGCGGGAGCGCCACCACGCTCCTAAGCAGCGCACTGTAGCAGTGCACCACCGGGCCAGCCCTAAAGAAAATATTTTCTCCCAACATTTGTCTCCACCTAAAGAAGAATCATTGCAGGATTACTCACAAAGCAAAAGACTTGTAACTGATAGAAAAAGAGTGTGTGCAGGCCAGGAATAAAGATTTGGGGAAAATTTCTAGTTACTCACACAAGAGAGCTGAGGGCTGCTTGTCCCAGATGGTGTTGCTGCCATGCCGACACCTGTCCCAGAGACAGCATTCCTGGAGAGTTGAAGCCTTGCAGGGCTGACAGGTCAGCGCTGGTCAGTGAATAATCTACAAAGGAAGACAAGATCGCTCTGTGTGCGATGGAAGGACTGTGCCGAGTTTATTTTTCAAACAGCAGCTGCAAAATCTCCCAGGTTGTGAGAAGCCAGGTATTTCACAACAAAACAATGCACTTATGGGTCTAAAACCCATAGAATTTTTTCTTTTGGGAGGTTTATAGAATCTAGTTATAGTTAATTGTCTGGGATTATTTAAATAATAAAAGGTCACCACTAAAGGATGTTCCTGTACAATTGTTATTTTCTTTTTTTTTCCTTGTCTTTTTTCGTGACTGGCAACGGGATCGCAACCCTTGGTGTCGCGCCCGCACCATGCTCAACCAGTGAGCGGACCGGTCTCTATATGGGATCCGAACCCTCGGCGGGAGCACCGCCGCACTCCACCGAGTGCGCCACCGAGCCGGCCCTACAATTGTTATTTTCAATAAACACACGTGCCCCAACCCTCTGGAACAAGTGTTTCTACACTTGAGCTCACCCAGTCTGAGTCTGAATCAGCAAGTCTTGATAAAGCACAGGGGGCGGGGCAGGGGGGAGAGGCAGGGAGGCAGGAAAGACACAGAATCCCTTCTTATGGGGTGTCAAGCTTAGTGGCACAGACATTAAATACATCACTACACAATTAATTGCATTTATTTAAAGTATTGGGACTATCACAGCTCCTTGACATCATGCAAAATAATTTAGAGTTCATGGAAAAACTCTGTGTCACAAGAGTATGACACAGCTCATTTTATATGACTGCTTCAGCCATAATCACTGACCAAGACTTAGGACATTAGTTATCACTCACACAGAGTTATTTTAGCTCATCATTAACATCTGCCTTTTCCATTTAGTTCTAAAGAGAGGTGGTAAAAACTCTTCTACTTTTAACTTCTTTCTCATGTCTCAAGAGAGATGTTTAGGGCCGAGCCCGTGGCGCACTCGGGAGAGTGCGGTGCTGGGAGCGCAGTAGCGCTCCCGCTGTGGGTTCGGATCCTATATAGGGATGACCAGTGCGCTCACAGCACTCACTGGCTGAGCACTGTGCGGCCGGTCTCAAAAAGGACAAAAAAAAAAAAAAGATAATATGGTACACACAAACAGAAACCTTTTTCAGGTGTTCTGAAAAAGAGAGCAAAGACAGTCAGTCAAAAGATGGAATGAGACTGAAGTCAAGTGACTAACAGTTTTGAGAGCACCTAACTCCATTTTTATGTTTTGGTAATTCCTTCTAGACTTAAAAAATAAATTCTTTCTAATCCAATGCATTTATAAAAATAAGAAAAGTGAAATTTCTAAGTATATTGAAAAATCTATAATGAAATGCTCAGTAAACCGCAATCTAACTTTGACACCCAGTTCATGCTCCATCTTCTCAGCCAATACTCCTCTGAACATTCTAGCCTACCGCTCTTTCCCCACCTTCTCAGGTCTGAGAATAGAAACTGGTAACTGCAACAACCCAGGACTTGACCTCCATGGTTAACAACTTTGGTGTGTCCTGTCTCCTTATCTAGAATAAATTTAGGAGAAAAGATATGTCCCTAGAAAAGTGTCTCTTTTATGGCAGATGATTAATGCATTGAAACAGAATTTCTATGAATGCATAATCCCAGGCTTTACTCTGAAACCTTGCTCTGTGCAAGACACAGATAATAAGCTACAATTCACAGACCACAGGCTAGTTTGCAGTTGATGGATTTGGGTAATTTTTTCATATTGATTGTTGGAAAAAGTAATGGACATTTCCTAAGAGGCTTTCTTTTTCAATAATACCTTTTAAAGATGTTTCTGCTTTAAAAGAACTACTTGGAATTAAAGTGGCAATCAAATGTATCAATTGGGGTGCTCCAGACAGCAGTTTGAAAGCACTGTGCCAAAGCATTTACCCTGAAGTCTAAAATTAGATGATCTTTATTACCACAGTCTACTTATGAGAATCAAAAAGAATAACTTCTCTGCACTACAGTCTCTGAATTATTGGCAAAGTATAATTTAACTACTGCCTTCTTTCCTTCTTCCTTTGACGCATCAAGTATTTGGCTCAGCTGGTGAGAAAGTGAAACCACATGTGTTTTCTGCCCCTCCTTAAAATGGCAAACTAAACAAAACCTGCCCCACACCATGATTCTCCATACAGCCCTCATGACTAAAAGCACCCTCCAGTTTAGTATTCTTAAGCTTTCCTAATACACTCCCAAATTAGGGTATCTTAAGATGAAATGTCTAAAGAAACACAACTGAGTGAAAAGCTCATCTCAGAGGCAAAGAGTGACTGGCTCTGAGGAGAAATGAGAAAGGTCCCTGTTTTGCCCCTCAGGCACAAATGACATAGACCAAACTAGTCATTACAGGGAGAAAAACAGCCTGCCTGACACAGCCAAACACCTGCCACATCCCCGAGTCTCAGGACCAAAGGGATTCATGGTCTTTCCCAAAGCAGGTTAACACAGTATAAACACAAACATCTTATTTCAAAAGCCTGGAAGAGTAAGGTACTGTGTAGTCAGAAACTACCTAGAAGATACCCAAGTAAGAGGCTACTGCCCTCCTTGCTTCATGCATGCAACAATTTTGATAGCAGCTACTTGTTTTTTGTTGAGGTAAGTAAAAGTTCATAATGGAGAAACAGAAATAACTTATTCAACTCATTCTACTACTAGTGTGTGTTTTGTAATTTTTTTCAAGGTTAGCATGTTTTTACAATATATCCAAATTTGAATCTAAAAAACTAGAAATAATTTACTTTAATAAATGTACTTTTAAAAAAAAATCACAAAAGCACATGTTGATCACAAAACAGAGAGAAATAAAATCCACTCAAGGCACCAGGGCAGGCTCACCAGTGTTGTAGGCGGTTGGCATTGCTGAGTACACGAGTCCCTGTGGAGGCAAGCTTGGGGTGGTCACAGACACAACCGGGGTAGCAAGAGGTTGAGTGGCTTGAGAACTGCTTATCCTTTGGGTATTCTGTGAGAGATCAGAAATAAGACAAAGTGTTTTTATGTGGTATTTATGTTCAGAGTTAGTATTTTAAAAATAACTTTCAATTTAAAAGTGACATTTTTCACAATTTTATTGAATGTCATTATTTCCTGAAACAGTGATGATATGAAAATCTTAAGAATACTAATGGGAATAACTAAATATTTAAGGAACACATTTTAACATTAATTATTCATTTTCCCTTTTTAAATAGAGTTTATTAATGTCTGAGACACAGCCTTAAAATAGAAACTTACATTATGGGCGGTAACACTGTTATGTGTTAGCATAAGTGAGGACTTGATGCCACCAGAAATACTGTCAGGCTATCCTTAGTGAAATATGTGCAGGTTTTAAATACCTGATATAATAGCAAAGGTCATTTGTATATAGAGGGATTATATGTCCATGAGTATAGGAATCAAAACTGCTGTTTTTTGCAGCATTCACATGTTAACATGGTTTGAATTCATGGCTTGAGTGCAGCCTGTATTGATTTCCTTCCCTCTGATCCTGCAGTTGACCTATTTTTTAAAAGCAAATTCAGATATGTATCCCTTTGCAGTCTCCCAGCCTTCTGACAGATGAGGCTTTGAGTAGAGACATTTGAATAAAATAAACGCTGGTGGGGCTGCAGATGGAGCAATATTAAATGCTTACTGACTGACTGCACCTATGTAGCATCCTAACCGTTACACTGGGAATGAATAAAAAAGTCTACTATTAAATAATCAAGTTAGTTTAAGACAGTCATTGTCCTCTATGTGCAGGAGTATGACAGAACCAGTTTCTCACCATACTGGCTGAAAGTAAAGTTTCTTCAAAATCAAGAATCAGAGAACAGAATGGACCTCACGTTGCTAGCATGCAAGAAGGCCAAAGCACAACTCCAAATTGCATATTTTATAAATGAAGAAGTTAGAGCCTGCTGGGTGACAGTCGGGGTCTAAGCCCAACTTACGTTTAATAAATTTAATAAATGTAAAATTCAGTCCGTTGAGATTATAAAGAGTCACAATGGGATTCAGTTTTCTCTATTACCATTTTCAGAAGGGCACATGAGAAGGCGGCCTCTGGCTAGATCTAAATACCTGAAAAGTGATCATTTGATGAGGATCCAGTTCTCAGATTAGTGCTTATAGACTGTGCACTATGTAGATGTACTGCCTGAGTTTTTGTCCCAGAATCACCATTTTCAAAGCACTGGGAAACCCATTTAACCTCTCTGAAACTCTTCATTTGCCAAGTAGAGAAGACAGCAATCTTTGTCCTGCCTGCCTTGCAGTGCTACTGTGAGAACAGGTAACTGAAGTATTACACAAGTGTAAGATAGAATCCTAAAGTTATTGTTTCAAGAAATCCTTTGTCCCCAAATTTCTATATAGCTGGTAAAAAAAAAAAAAAGATAAATATATTTATTCTTTTTAATCCATACCTATTCTGTTGTAGCTGTTGCGAAGTAAGTTGTAGAAGAATTGCAAGGCTTCTAAACAACTCTCTGCAGCCTGGCTCTCACTATAACAATCTTTAGCACAGGGCCAGGACACCTGCCTATCCTCACTTTGGATCAGAACCATCCATGACTGTATTTTAGAACTCAAACAAATTTGAACAACTTTCTAAGTTCTAAAGGATTGTGTTTCTGGTCATATTTTGGTTCTGACACATAAAGTTCTGCATTCTTAATTGATTAAGTTTTAGGGTCTGAATTAGCTTAAGTTTTAAAGAATATAAATGGCTGTTTAGAGTTTTCAGTCATGTATCTGTTTCTGAGTTACAAATATTTATTTTTATGATTTCTAGGTTTTAAAGTCTTCAGAGACCTAGAAATTTATCTCTGAGATTCTGTAATTATAGGTATTCTTTAAGGAATGTGGAAAGTCAATGTATGACAATTGGGAATATATTTTAGTCTCAGCATCAAGTTAATAATTTTAATGACTTTCTGAGAGGGATCTACTTCAGACTTAATTTACTCTTTCATATTTGGTTTGGAACTAATGGTTTGGCCTGGATTCTACCCACTCCATAGCTTCAAATCCATGGCAATCTTTTGGTGTGTCCTCAAAGACGGAGGTAATGATGAGACTCCAATATATCACAGTTCTACCCATCAAAACTCCTAATCTCAATGGAATGGAGTTCTGTAAGAGGAAGTGACTTTCAGAACCACTAGAGGGCAACACAACACTAGAGAATTCATGGAAGCATTCACAAGTTAACGGTAAACAGTGAGGTCTAATCTAAGATGAATTATTTTAGCTTGAATTATAAACTTCCATTTGCTAATGATGAAGGTATCACTAAATAAAGTATTTCTCCAAAAGATATTCATAATATTATTCAACGTCACATTTACAGCTCACTAGTATATTTCAGTTAACCAATACAAAACCACATCCAAAATTGTGAGAGCAATCACAAAGCTCATTAAAGAACAATCTCATATTTTAAGGATATAGTACAGACAACAGCATTTGAAAAGAAAACACTGTGCAAAACAAACCAGCACACACAAATGTACAATAATGAAATGTAATAAAACCAGCAGATGCCTTTCTCCCCCATGCTTTCATGCACTCTCAACTCATGTCCATGCTAAAAACTGAACAGTTTCAAGTTTTATCTAATTAGAGACTGACTTTGAACTCATGAGTGCTTCTGTGAGGGCTGGGTTTTAGTTCCTCAAGCAGAAATAGATCAACTGCAAGTTATTTTTAGTCTTTTATTTTCTAGAGGAAAAGCCAATAGAAAATATTTGTTTTGGAAAAAAAGATAACAGCTGCTTTTAAGAACAGAATATCTCTTGACAGAAAAGTAAATTTGTCTATGTTCAATTATAGACATTCCTTTTAGTAAACAGGGAACCCCCTTGTGGCTCAAAAGATTGTCCTCATGCAGGATGAAATAATTCCAACCCTGAAAAAGGTGACCTCACCAAAAATGATGTAATCTGTTTGAAAGAAATAACACACGACCGTGTGTTACAATCTGAGGAGCTTTGAAAGTGAATTCATTTTCTAAAAATATTTTAAATTTGGAAAGCTGTATAAGGTATTTTATATCTTTCCTTACCAAAAAAAAAAAAAAATCTTTAACAAGTGTCCTATGCTCATGGACAGTTCCTGCTTTTAAGGGCTGTATTCCAAAGTTTCCTCCAACAAATAAAATGGCTCAACATATACAATTATAAATAGAAAAACCAGAGTCTGTAGCACCAGTAATTGCTTTAGTTATTCAAAGTGTTTGCACAGTATTTAATAATAAAAAATTGTGTAACAAAAGAAACACTGGTTAGATAAAAACATTTAAGATAATTAGTACTTTCTACATCCTTTTCAACTCTCTTCAAGCAGAAAACCACACTCACCAACTCCAATTCCTCTTCCTCCGACTGCACTCAGCACATAAGAGGGATAAGAGAGTTACTAAGACTGTTGGTACTCACAAACAAAATATTTCTATAGAAAAACATGTTATTTGGACCTTAGCAGTTGTTTGGAATTCTAAAGAGATGATTATAGACACAACAAATAGAAATATAAATTACTTATTGTCTCTATACTTAATTTTTCAAAAGACTGGAAAAAGTCTTTTAAATTCTCTATGGCCAGGATTTAAAGACACCCTCCCCCTCCTAACTCAGTCTGCTCTTACGCTGGCCTCTCCTACACACAGAATGCTGTGACAATATTTAAAAGGGGATCCTCGTCACTATACCAGTTTATACTTGGTATCTTGAGAAAACTAACTCTGTACTTACATCTTAATTCTCCTGTCACTACCTCACCTGGTCACATAGGTTCATTTACTTCTTTAGATTCTGTGCTACTTGGGCAGGCAGAAATTGTTTCATTTCCCACAGTAGATAGCACAGTGTTAGGAAACAACAGGAACTCAAACATTTGTTAATAAACAGAAGAATTTGAAATAACAATTTTATATGTTTATCATTTACAAATATAGTTTTCATATAAATAATCTCAAAATTGTTTTGGCTACTGTAGTTTCTTTGTCTTTCCATATATATTTTAATATTGGCTTATTATTATCTACAAAAAAGCTTGCTATGATTTTGACTGAAAAGCTACAGATCAATCTTGGAAGCAGTGACATCTTGACAATATTGAGTCTTCAAATTCATTAATATGATGTATCTCTCTGTTCAGCTAGGTCATCTTTGATTTCTTTCACCAGTATTTGTAGATTTCAGCATACAGATCATGAATAAATGTTGAATTCTGTTAACATGGTGAATTTTATTGATGAATTTTCAAACGTACAATCAGCCTTGCATTCCTGGGATGAAACCCACTTGGTCTTGCAATATTATCCTTTTTATATATTGCTGAATTTATTTACTAATATGTTGAGGATTTTTATGACTAGAGTTCATGAGGGACACTGGTTTGAAGATTTTTTTTTTTTCTTGTAATGCCTTATTCTGGTTTCGTATTAGGGTAATGCTGGTGTAATAAAATGAGTTGGGAAGTGTTCCCTAATCTTGTATTATTTTTCTGAAAGAGATCATATATAATTTGATTGTTTCTTCCTTAAATGTTTGGTAGAATTTGCCAATGAAATCATCTGGCTTTGAGTTTTCTTTTTTGGAAGATTTTTAAACTAGGAATTCAATTTCTTTAATAGATATTTACTATATGGGTTAACTATTTCTTCTTCAGTGAGTTACTAGTAATCCTTTGATAGTTTGTACCTTTGAAAGAATTTGCCCATTTCATCTAAACTACCAAATCTATTGGAGTAGAACTGTTTGTAATATTCTCTTATCTTTTAGTGTCTTTTGGGCAATATGCTTCTTCATTCTTAATATTGATAACCTGGGTCTTTCGGTTTTCTTTGGTCAGTTTAGCTAGAGGACTATCAATTTTATGGATCTTAAAAAGAAAAAAGTTTTTGATTTGAGTTTCTCTACTGTTTTCTGTTTTATACTTCATTAACTTCTGTTCTTTATTTTTTTCCTTTCTTCTACTTACTTTGGATTAAGTTTGCTCTTCTTTCTCAAGTTTAAGGTAAAAGCTAAGGTTTACTGATTTGGGACCTTTCTTCTCTTCTAATATCAACAGTTAGTAGTATAAATTTCCCCATAGCACAACTCTAGCTGGTTCCCCAAATTTTGATAAATAGTATTTTCATTTCCAATCAGCTATATGTGTTTTTAAATTTCCTTGAGATTTCTTCTTGGCCTATGGGTTATTTAAAAGTGTGTTTGATTTCTAAATATATGGAGATTTTCCTATTGTCTTTCTGTTACTGATTTCTAGTTTGATTTCATTACAGTCAAAGAATAATCTGTATGATTTCAATTCTTTGAAATTTGCTGAGGTTTGTTTTATGGTACAGAATATGGTCCATTTTGGTGACTGTTTCATGTGCACTTGAGAAAAACGTGTGTTCTGCCACTGTTCTATAAACAGCTCTTAAGTCAGATTGGTTGAGTGTTGCTCAGACCATCTAGATCCTTACTGATTCTTCTGTCTACTTATATCAATTACTGAGAAGGGGGGTTGAAGTCTCCAACTACAACTGTAGATTTTTCTACTTCACCATTTAGTTCTATCAGTTTTGCTTTATGTATTTTTATTTTTTAACTAAAATATTTATTGAAATAATTGTAGATTTCCATACAGTTAGTAGAAATAATAGAGATTCCTTGTACATCAGTAAACTTCTACCTTAAGAAAACAGAAGAAGAGCAAACTAAACCAAAGGCAAATATGAGTAGGCAATAACAAAGATTACAACAGAAATATATGAAATAGGGAATTAAAAGACAATAAAGAAAATCAACAAAACCCAAAGTTGATTCTTTAAAAAGATCAACAAAATTTGCGAACCTTTACCTAGACTGACCAAGAAAACAAGAGAGAAGACCAAAACCACTAAAATCAGAAATAAAGCTGGGGTATTATAACATCGTCACTATGGTTTCTTGTGGTGGTAAGATTCACTTTCTTTCTCTTTCTCATTTGCATTTTGTTCTACCAGTGGGTTTTGTTCTTTCTTGTATATTCATGGTAGTGATTATTTTTTTTTTTTTTTGGATTCCAGATACAGGACTTCCTTGAGGATTTCTTGCAGGGCTGATCTTGTGGTGGTGAACTGCAGTTTTTGTTTGTCTGGAAAATACACTATTTTCCCATCATTTCTGAAGGATAGCCTTGCTGGGTATGGTATTCTTGGCCTGCAGCTTTTTTCTTTTAGTACTTTGAATATATCATCCCAATTTCTTCTGGCCTGTCAAATCTCTGCTGAGAACTGTGCTGTTAGTCTGATAGGGGCTCCCTTGTAAGTGACTTGATTTTCTCTTGCTTCTTTTAAGATTCTCTCTTTGTCTTTGAGCTTTGCCAGTTTGATTATAATAGGGGCTCCATTATAAGTGATTTGATGCTTTTCTCTTGCTTTTTTAAAGATTTTCTCTGTCTTTGAGCTTTACCAGTTTGACTATACTGTCTCTTTGAGAGGATCCTTTTGGGTTGAATCTGTTTGGAGATCTTTTGAGCCTCCTGGATCTGAAGGTCCATGTCTCTCCATGTACCTGGGAAGTTTTCCATTATTGTTTCGTTGAATAGGTTTTCCAAACCTTTTCCATTCTCTACCCCTTCTGGAACACCCATGATTCAAATGTATGCTTAAGGTTTATCTGCTAGCTCTCTTAGGTTTTCTTCACTTTTAAAATTCTTTTTTCCTTTTTCTTGTCTGCCAGGGTTATTTTGAAAAGATTATCTTCAAGATCAAAAATTCTTTCTTCTGCTTGTTCTAGCCTGCGGCTTAAGCTATTGGTTGTGTTTTCTGTTTCACTGGGTTAATCTTTCAGTTCTGTGAGTTCTGCTACATTCTTTTTTACGGTATTAATCTCTTTGTAATTTTTTTCCTTCATATCCTGATTTTTTTTCTTGTTTCATTATGTTGGCTGAGTCTTCCCATATTTCAGTGAGTTTCCTTAAGATTGTTGCTTGGAATTCCTTTTCAGTCATTTCAAGGGCATACATTATACGAAGTTATACGATATTTTAAAAATAACTTTCAATTTAAAAGTGACATTTTTCACAATTTTATTGAATGTCATTATTTCCTGAAACAGTGATGATATGAAAATCTTAAGAATACTAATGGGAATAACTAAATATTTAAGGAACACATTTTAACATTAATTATTCATTTTCCCTTTTTAAATAGAGTTTATTAATGTCTGAGACACAGCCTTAAAATAGAAACTTACATTATGGGCGGTAACACTGTTATGCGTATTCTTTTGGTGGTGTCATATTTTCTTGGGTTTTTGTATTTCTAGTATCTCTACGTTGATGCCTGGTTATCTGGTAGAGCAGCTGCTGCTTCTATTGCTCTGGAGTGGGCTTTGAGGAGAGAGACATCCTCTTCTTTATCTGGTCTCCAAGGCTGGTGACTGTCCTTGTGTGTCAATGCAAGTGAGTGTCTGGCTCGCCACCTGCATGGTGGCTGTGGCTTCTGCTGTGGTATTGAACCACTTTTTCGGCAGTTGCGGCTGTGGTGGGCCACCTGCGTGGAAGTGGTGTTTTCAGTGTGCTCCTTGCCTGCTTCCTAGCAGGGGATGCTGTTCTCAGCTCCTGCCTAGGACCCTGGACACACTGTTTCTTGCCTGCTTCTGGGCTGAGGGGGCTGTCCTAGGCTCCTGCCTAGGACCCTGGGTGTGCTCTGTTTCTTGCCTGCTTCTGGGTGAAGCCACTTTATGTATTTTGAAGGCCTTAGGTGCACATACACTAAAGATAGTTATTTCTTAGAAAATGGACATTGTAATGTCCCTGACAATATTCCTTGCTGTGAAGTCTATGTTGTCTGAAATTAGTATTTCTACTTCAGCTTTCTTTTGATTGTGTTTGCATGGTATATTTTTCTCCATTCTTTTATCTATGTCTTTTTATTTAAAGCATGTTTCTTGTAGATGGCATATTTCTTGGGCTTGCTGGTTTTTGTTTTAAAACAAATCTGATAATTTGTCTTAATCGATGTGTTCTGACCACATTCAATGTGATTACTTATATGGTTGGATTAAAATCCACCATTTTGCTATTTTTTATTTGTTCCATCTGTTCTTTGTTTTTCTCTTTTTTTCCATTTCTTAGGCTATTACAGTATTTTTTATGATTCCATTTTATTTCCTCTATTGAGTTAGTATTCACACTCCTTTAAAAATTTTTTTCTGAGTTGCACTAGGGTTTACAATATACACCTTTAGTTACTCAGAGTTGACCTTCAAATATTATATTATGTGTACAATAGGAACCTACAACAGTATATTTTAATTCCTCCCTCCTATCCTTTGTTGTCATGTATTTTATTTTTACATGTGCTATGGGCATAAAATACAGTGCCACTATTTTTGTTTTATACAGTCAGTTATCTTGTGGAGCAATTAAAAAGAGGGAAAACACCCATATCTTGTTTTCTAATACCATTTTCCAATAAAAGGAATTCCTTGGAGAAATACCTAATTCTAGAACTACAGTGGGAAATCCATAAGATGAACTTGGAGAACATGGTTGTGCCACAAAATAAAGAAGTGCTCCCTCCAAAGAAACCCACAAGGATAAAGGTATGTCAAAGGGACACAGGAACCAAATGAATAGCCCTCAAAAGCTAAAGCTGGAACAAGCTGAGCAACAGTAAAATGTCACATTGCATTACAACCCAAAGTGTAAAATAAATGCCCATGAGTCTATATTTTTATAAATAAATGATTAAGTAAATGATTAAATAAATGAGAGAAAACGGATAAATTTTCTGTGCAGAAGAACTCCAAAATAATTCATGTAGATAATCTTCCCTCAAGGATATGATGCTTTAACTCCCTGCTCCTTAAGTGTGGGTTATGTATAGTGATTTCCTTCCAAAGACTACAGTATGGAAAGGCAAAAAAGAGTAACTTTATAGAGAAATCTGTGAAACACTACATTAGCCAGGTGACCAAGTTAACATCAGTAATAAATAGTCATGTTGATAGTGTGCACCCTTGATATGATGTGATGAAAATGGCACTTTAATTTTATGACCTTCCTGCCTCAAACTAATAACCCCAGTGTGGTCATGAGAAAAACATCTGACAAATTCCAACTGAGGGACGTTCTACAAAATACCTGAGCAGTACTACTCAAAACTTTAAAGGTCACTAAAGCAAGGAAAGTCTTAGAAACTCTCACAGCCAAGAGGACTCTACGGAGATTACTAAATGTTATGTGGTATCCTGGATCCTGGAACAGAAAAAGACATGAGGTTAAAAACTGAGGAAATCTGAATAAAGTATGAACTTTAGTTAATTATAATGTACCAATATTGGTTCACTAGTTATAACAAATGTATATACTAATATATGATGTTAAGAGAAACTGGTATAGGGTATATGGGAATATTCTATGCTATCTTTGCAATCTTTCTATAAATCTAAAACTGTTCTAAAATTTGTAAAATGTAGAGAAAAATGAATTTTATTATATTCTCACTTATTCCATTTCCAACGTTCTTCATTCCTTCGTGTAAAGTCAAGTTTTTGCTGGGATCATATATTCCTTCTGCTGAAGGACTTCTTTTAACATTTCTTGTAGAGGAAGTCTGCTGGCAATAAATTCCCATAATTTTTGTTTGAGAAACTCTTTATTTCTTCTTCATTTTTGAAAGATATTTTTTCTGGGTACAGAATTCTACGTTGAGAATTTTGTTTTTTTAATATCAGCACATTAAATATGTTACTCCATTGTTTTCTAGCTTCTATAGTTTCTGAAGAGAAGTCTGGCATTAATTCTTATCTTTGTTCTTCTGTATGTAATGTGTCTCTTTTCTCTGGCTGTCTTTAAGATTTTTCTTCTGTCTTTTGCTTTTAGCAATCTGAGTGTGGGTGTGTGGGTGTGTGGGGGATGTGTGTGTTGGTGATAGTATTTATCCTACTTGGTGTTGGTTATTATTTCTTATAATATTACTCTTGTTCTGTTTTCTTTTCTCTTGTTAGAATTCCAATTACAAATATGTTACACCATTTGATAATGTCCCACAGCTCTTGGATGCTTCATTCTGTTTTTTTGTTTTGTTTTGATTCTTCTTTCACTTTGTATTTCAGTTTGGATAATTCCTACTGACTCAACCTATAGGTCTTTCTTCCTGCCAGGCCTTTAGTGCAGGATTTGAGCTAATTTAATTAGAAACTGGACTGGGTTTGAGCTTTATTGTTGCTATGGTTAATCTCAATGTACCTACCAAGGCTTCATATCCTTTTGGGTGTGGGGATTGGTTTGACAGGATCCCACCACCCTTCCCCCTGCCCAATGACGGCTCCATTCTCAGTTTCAAACCTTCCCCTTTGTGCTGTGCCTAGGTTGTGGCCTTCTCTGTCATCCTGCCACCCACTCTCCCGGCATTGCTCTGTACCCAGCATGTCTTCTGGCTCCACCACTGTGGGTTGAAATATTTTTCCTTTTCCATTTCCCTAGATAAAATGAGATTTCACCAGTGCCCTAAGAGTGACAGTGTTTGTTGCTCATATCTCACAGATTAGGGCTTTTGTTCCATATAAAAGAAAGGAGCAAAAGATCCAGATAAAACTTTTTGCCCCTACTGCAGTGGCTACTCTTCCCCTCTCCCAGTTGTGTACCACAAAGAAGAATTTTTGAGGACATTCCCAGTCTTTTCTGTGAGCATCCAGTGTGGTTTATAGAAAAAAAGCCTACAAGACAACATGGACTTGCACTATACTGTGGCCCACAGGAGTTTCACATGCTCCTGCCAGTGTGCACTTAGTTTGTGGCAATTCACCAATAGTCCTAACTTAACTTTTACCACCTATGTCTTGCTGTGTCTTGTCGAGTGCTCAAATGTCATCTCTCCCCATAGTATCTCCTTAGCATCTCGGTCAGTTGGTTGCCCTGAAATCTCAGCACTACAATGAGTTCAATAAAAACTGTGAATTTGCTGTATGTTCAAGTTTTTTCATTGTAACATTGGGAGCAACACAGTTTCCAGCTTTTTGTATCTCTGAATGAAAAAGTACTTCTTTGTTTTTTGACCCAGAGTATAAAACTTAAAGGGATTTTGTCCTGTCTCTATTGTGTAATATCTTGAACAAGTAATAACCTTTAGCTCAGTGTTCTCATCTCTACACAGACATGATCACATTCTAACCGAAAATCAAATGAGACAGTGCATATATGAAGATGTTTTAGAATCTATAAAGCATTATACAAATGTAGAATTATTATCTAAGCCTGACAGCATCACTTTCACTTAGCAAAAAGTCAAATACCAAGTTTAGCAGCTGCATAGTAGCAACAACACCCAGCATATCTCACTTAGTGTGCTAGCAGTCAAACAGCTGCTAAACTAAGAATGGTTTTAAAATTTGCCTATATATTCCAATTTTTTCTAAAAGAGGCTAAGAGGGATAAACATTCTCTTATTCTTCATAAACACAGACTTAGTATTCAAAAGCAAATGAGGCTACAACTCATTAAGGGATGGAGTTGAGGGTAACTGCATTCCTTTATAAAGTTAAATAGAAAGGTTATTTGAGACGAAAAAAGCAGAGAAAATTACTTGGAGAATAACTCATTCAAGTTTGTATACATTCTTCCCTATCTATGATAGTTCTCTTTGGTATGTACAATTTTCTAATAAATAATTTGGTGTTTCTCTCACAGAAAAGCATGTGTAACAGATTACTGAAAGTATGCAAAATACAGAGAAGAAATGTCATGTTTAATTTATAAATTTGGGATTGAAATCTCTAAGCAAAGATTCTGGCCTGGTAAAATTAAAACTAAGCATAATAACCTCTCCATATATAGCTTTAATTTTAAATAACCATTACACAGATTTATTTTTTATTTTTCCATAATCTGATTTTTGTGCATTTAAAATAGACTTGTCCCTTGGAATGCTAGTTTTCAGTAGAAATATTCATTAGGAAAAGGTATGGATTCTAAGGAGGTAAAGAACATTCCAAAGGAAGATATAGACTATGTATACAATACGTGTTTTACAAGAATGAAGGTGAAGAAAGATTCAGTTTACCAGTGGAGGCATCATTCCCTTGCTTGAAGGGGGGATGACAACTCGAAGATCTGGTTTTCGACTGTTCATTCCAAGATTGCCACCACCTGGTGGAGGGGGAGACTTTGTAGGCATGACTTTGCCTAAACTATTTGCACCAGGAGTTCCAATCATATTTGGAGAAGCTCTTGAGTTTACGAATCCATTCCCTGGAAAAATGAAATATCATTAACATGAAAAGAGTTATTAAAATACTATGGCCCAAATGCAAAGCAAGTTTTCCTCAGTCTGAATCACAAATGAATTTTATAACAAAATTCACTAGTGACTACCCATGTGTATTAGGATATTTTAAAAATAACCAAAGAAAGTCAACAAAAATCTGAAGTACATATAAAGCTTAAGACTAAAGCCACTTGTTTACCAGCATTACTGCTTAAACCTGCTGAGAGATAATTAAAACACAATACACATTTCTAACAGGGCATCTCATACTGGGTACTGAGGTAATACAGATATAAGAAAATGTCCAAGACCAGCCTACTTATTCATTCTTGTGACAACAAAAGCATTGCTTCTAAGTTTAGGGTACTGAATTAAGCATCAAGGTGATTCCTTAACTGTAGCTTATTTAGCACTCAGCTCTCATGCCTCGTTTTCACCAAGTATTTCTTCCTCATGGCTCTACTTCTACCTGCCCTGTTTCTACTGCTTCCATTAAGGTCCTTATTAAATATTTGTAGTTTATTTGACTTTAATCATGCCATTCCTACTTTTAACTTCCCCTAATAGAACCACCTATCTCTGTTAGATGAAATAAAGGCATAGGCACGCTGCGATATATATTCTGTGGACATAGCACTTTTGGGAACCAGTTGAGATATGAAATAAATGTACAAGACCATCCCTGTTTTCATGAGTACTATAGTCATTCTAGTTCTTCCTGTGTGTAGCATCCATGTGTGTTGGGTGGGCCTGACTCCACTTCAAATGCCCCTCCACCCTGGCCACAGATTGGCTTGGTGACAGGTATTTGACTCAGGTCAGAGGCAATGAACATAAAGCATTCTACCCCTCACTACAGTGATAAGATCTAGGAATGACCAGTCAGAATGTAGGTAAAGAAGCTTGCAAGGGAGAAGTCATTTGGAGACTCAGAAGAAAGCCAGAATGAGGGAAAAGCTAATGCACAAAGGAGAATAGCAAAGAATTGAAGTAAAAGCCCTGATTAAACCATGCTTGTAGTCTGTACTACTTCTGGATCTTTTCAGTTACATATACATTAATAAATCCACTATACTATTTAAGTGTGAAGTGTTTTTCTGTTAGGTGCAACATAACTTACTAGATAGCTACTATTCATCAGCTTATAGTCCAATGATGGTGATAACACAAAGTAGTTAAGTAACAAATCGTACAGGAACACATAATGTTCATGTATAAAAGAGATACTGCATATTTCAATTTCTAAGTAAATCACAAAGAAAGTGAAAATAAAAAACATTAACTATATGACGTATTTATAAAAATATCTTGTGAAAATGTAATTACTAAATCTAAGATAGTGTTAACTGCCCATAAAAAATGTATTCTAATTCCATATTTTTAAGATCCCACCAATTTTATAATCAAAACAAAAAGCTTTAGGTTTACCATGTGTAAAGTTTGCTTTTAGTAATAAATGAGGACTTAATGCCATGAGTATTGTACTACTCTATTTTGAATAGTCTCTATTATCAAAGTCTACTCTATTATGGTAAGTAGATGTTAATTTAAGAGCACTGGATAAAATAAACCTGTTGGCTTAAGAATTCCACTCAGTTTTTATTACAAAGCTGATCAAGAACAAAATATTCAGAAAACTGAACTAAAAATTCCAGAAGGGCTGAACAGGCCTCTTGAATACTCTGCATGGGACTCAGCATTCACACATCATCAGTAGTAGCAACAATCTAAAACACAATATAGAACTACCTTTACTATTTGGAAATAAAAATTTATAAAACATCTATATGTGTAGAGCACTGTGCAGTTGGGAGGGTATAAGGAGACAGAAAAAAAAATCCTGCATGGTTTCAAGTAGTTTTACAACTAATTGGCAAGAAGAGGCACATACCATACAGGCTTAGATATGCCAAAATTATACTGAAGATATGGGCAAAAGAAACACAACTAAGGGTAACCACACAAAATTTACAAGGAAATAGAAAGCAAAGCACTGACTGTAGGCATGTGGGCTTAATTAGGGAAGCCTTTGTGGGATTAACTACTGGCAGTTTGACAGACAGAAGAATGACAGAAGAAAAGAGAAGGCAGGCATTATAGATCAATGTGAGAAAAATTATATGCTAAAGCATGAAAATAAAGTGAGTAAGGAATGCCAGGGAAGATATGCCTGGAGAATCTATGCCTCCAAGGACTATCAGAAGGAAAGGGTTGTTATATTTGTTCTGTTCCTTTCCTTTCAGTATAAAGAAAAAAAAACCTTGAGAATCCACCAAAAATAAGTAGACACTAGAGTAGATGTTACAAATACACACACACACACACAATCGGTGTTAACATACATACAAGGACTAACCCAAACTGAGTGTCTGCTGTGTGCTTAACATTGGCCTAAAATTCTTCCTAATAATTTCACACCGAGAAGTGAAATCATTGGCCCCAAAGAACTGCACCAGATTAATGACAAAAATACAATGATGAAACGCACATATTTTTCACTTTAGGAACTTTTTATTGGTTTATCAGATCTTTTTTTTTTTTTACTTTTTGTCTTTTTTCGTGACCGGCAACGGATCGCAACCCTCAGTGTCACGCCCGCACCTCGCTCAGCCAGTGAGCGGCCGGTCTGTATGTGGGATCCGAACCCTCGGCGGGAGCGCCACCGCGCTCCCAAGCCGGCCCAGATCATTTTTAATTCTATAATAAAACCATTTAAAGTTTGTATAGTACTTGGCAGTTTATAAAGCACTTTCAGAAACATTATATAATGAACAGGGTCAACTGATAGATATATGAATCATAAAACAAAAAACAATATGACTAGGAAGAAAAAGAACAAGAGAGTTCGTAAAGATAACCTGCTGAAGAAACTGGATTTCAATATATCTATCTTCTTATGATATACTTAGAGTTTGAAATGATGTTATTTAGGTAAATTATTTATATGAGAAACTAAAAGTTAATGTTTTGTCATGTGATATGTTCAACTCTGTTGGATTCTAACCACTACATTTTCAATTTTGGTATCTGAATACCATGGGACAAAGAAAAGAGAGGTGAGGTTTGGTCGTTAGGGACTGGCCTCTCTCTCACCAGCAGTTATCATTCAGAATTTCAGGGCTCCAGATGATCAATGTGATTTTTTCCCCCTTACTTTCACCTAATTCCTCTTGCTTTCTCTAAAACTGGTTACCAACTGGCCTAGCAGCTTTAATTCATTTCTGTGATTTAATTTTGCTGTTGACGCTAGTATTTCAGTTAACCTTATGAGGCTATATAAGGCTATTTCCTGCATTCTGCTTCTATTATCTTGAAGGGGTATGTATTGAATCTGGGCTGAATCTCCTTTCCACACCCCACAGAGCAATTTCCTGCATCCTGTTAAGCTTCAGAAAGCAGTGCTGTTAAAAAACACAACCTCTTCACTAGGCTATCCCCTGTGGAGTAGAGCTCATCCATGAGCTGGGCAGAACTAATTGCTAAGCCAGACATCTGGAGGATACAAAATGTTTATTAAATAATTTTATTCAAAAGTAGGAAGGTTTAATTGAAACTCCATATTACATAACAATATGAGAATGTTAGATTAACAATGTTTCTCTCTCTCTTTTTTTTTCAACCAGCAAGGGGATCGAACCATTGGCACGGTGTGGTCGCACCACGCTCAGCCAGTGAGCGCACCAGCCATCCCGATATAGGATCTGAACCCGCGGCCTCAAGCACCACACTCTCCCGAGTGAGCTACGGGGCTGGCCCAACAATGTTTCTCTTAATATATAATGTCATGAATATGTGCTCTGCATCTCTCTGATAATACTTAGAAGATTCTTATTTACTTGATTTGCACTCAAATCTGAAGGATAAAACAATATTTCCTCTCAAAGACATTATAAGGTGATGCAAATATATACTTTAGAGGAACGCATCATCAAGAACCACAAATACTATTTTCCCATGTGGAGTCTATGACGCTTTTCAGCTATCGTACCATAGTAACCCATGAAAATCAAATTACAAGAGTGAAGGGGATCTAAAAACACAGTATTTCTTAGAGTAAAGTCAGGAGTCTGTACCAGACAATTATTACAGGATGATGTAAGCGTTTGGTAACCTGCCAGGCTGAAGCTAAAATAATCTCAAATGCACAACTTGTTAATTTGTGTAGTGAAGTACTACCTAATATATATGCCTCCTTACCTCCAATTCAATTTTATGACAAATACGAAGATATTGTTGAGACAGACTTTTGAGGTAGATACTTTCAGTTTATAACTTGTCACAGCTTACAAATTTAGGAATTAAAGTATCTACTCTAAACAAATAAACTGAATTTAATGTGATTGTTTTCAGTTTTCGTGATAATTTACTACCCTAACACAAATGTGAAAAAAAAAAAAATACACCTTAGCAAGCTGCATACCGATGCCTCCAAAAACTTGAGAGCTAATCTCAACTACAGTTCTGAAGCTATAAGGCAGGTCATTCAATTTTATCAGTCTGGCTCATATTTCAGAATATAAATCACATTAGCTGAAATAATGCTTTCAAGTGGCTGGCAAGTACTCCATGTCCTAATACTACTCTTCTAAGGCTAAACTACAGACAATGAGGTCATTAACATTTTACTATGAATCCATTTCAGACGTTCAACTGATATGCATACTTCAAAGGATTCTGAAAAACTCACCCAAAGCAAGATTCAAGAATTGATTTTAACATATTTGACAAGCTTGTCATAAAATTTGACAAACGTTCAGCTGATTATTCAATAAATTTAAAAAAATACAGTTTAAAAGTTATAAAATTATGTCATTTGTATAAGGAACTGCCTGAGGTTTCTGAAACTAAAAAAGACCGTGGTTTATGAAATAATTGAAAACATATATACTTAATTCTATGAAAATTCCTATATGATGTACAAGATGGATCCTGTCCATTAGAAATATATCATCAATAGCAGACAATGCTCATGGGATCTTGCTGCTTCTCTTTCTGAATACTGTATTCCCCTCTGAGTCTCTACTCTGTGGGTAGCCTTGAAGAGGCAACATTTCTCCTCCTCTTTCAGAGACTTCATTTACCATGAAGCACGATGGTTGAAGCATACACCACTTCAACCATCGCCTCAATGTGAATGACTCAAATCTGTATTTCTGCTTTGTCTCTCCTAATTTCTAGCCCACATTCAAACAGCTGGTGGCCACTTTCCCCCAGATAGGTTGCTGTCATCTCAATTCAACCTGTTCTAAACACTTGTACGACCTGTCATCCTCCCTCCATCACCCCCATCCCCACCCTCACAGAGCTATCATTCTTTACTATGTCTTTTGCCTTATCCACCTCCTCTTTTTAACTGCCACTGCCCCTGCTATAATGCGAACTCTTATTTTAGCTTCACTCAACCTTAAACAATTCCAAGAGCTTCTTGAGCCTTTTTCTATTCCAGTATATTTTTTTCTTTCTTACGTGTTTAAAAAAAAGTAAAGTTGCTGGATATCCAAGACTTGACTTTATGCTTGATATTTAAAGGTAGGCCCAAAGTTTAAAGGAGTCCCCAAAGTCATCTGAACTACAGTATAAACTGAGTATTAAAAGTAAACTCTAAGTGGAGAAATATGAGTATATTTAGTAAATCATAATCAAATAAACAGATTGCCACTATGAAAGATCTATACAATTTATATGTACAAAGCTGCCAGGTTTTATTTGCAAAGATAATGACATAGATAGAAAAGAAAAAATTATCAAGTTACCAGGAAAAAATTATTTTCTAATTTACTACAATTAAAATATCATGACTGTAGGGGTACCATATCAATATACCATAACAGAAAGTTCAGAAACTAGAAAAAGAGAAGGAAAAACTTATTCCAACCATCCTAATGTAACTATTACAAACAGTTTGGATTTTCTTCTCCTTTTTATCTTCCATGTGCATATGTTTTGAAAGTTTAAAATCACAGCTAAAAAGGAATTCAGTTGCAACCTTATTTACTGAACTTTCATACTGTTGAATATGTTGATTTCTTCCTTTTAGTTATTACTATAAATAAAGTTGCAATGAACCTTTGCATATTCTAATTTACTTCTTTAGGAGAGATTCCCAAAAATGGGATTAGTGGGCATGGGCCCAACCATTTTTATGACTACTGAAACATCTTGCCAAAATATTTCCAGAAAGATTGTTACTATTTACAATGCCACAAAAGCACATATGAGATCATAAGTTTCCACATGCCGTCATCAGCACTGCATGTCACAATAAAAAGTGGTAACAGTTGGGAATTAGTAAGTAAAAGTGGTTTGTTTGGGTTTTTTTTTTTTTTTTTTTTTTTCCTTTTTTTTTTTTAATTTCACGATTATTGCCAATGATTAAACATCTTTTTCAATTTTTAAAACACTAGTTGGGTTTCTTTTCTTTAGGCACAATTAAATGCCCATCCATCCATCCACCTATCTATTTATTTACTTATTTTTCATTTCCATTTATTAAACATTCCTCTATCTGCTACTTATATTTTATCTTACTTTTTCTCTTAAGAGTGAGGAAAATTTATTATCTCACATAAGACAACTCGGGGAAGAGTGGTTCCAGGCTCAGCTGCTTCAGCAGCTCAACAATGAAGCCTCAGAATCATTCTAGCTTGCTACTTTGCCATCCTTGGCAAGTTGGCTTGTCATCTTAAACTAACTCGATTCATGCTTTCGAGAGGGATGCTGCAGTCCTAACTGCCACATGTACACAACAACATCCAAAGACTCAAAAGGCTTCTGATAGTCTCTCTGTGAATGAGTATGAGTGTCTATGAATTTTTTCTCTCTCTAGATTTTGGAATTAAAAAGTATAAATATTACACAATGTATACTACATTCTCTTATAATTTTAAAAGTGCCTTCATACTTGTGGTTGTAGTTCCCTTTTCATATTTAGTACATTATATTTATTATTAAAACATTTTCATTGTTAATATAACACATGTACAGAAAACACACGAAACAAAAACTTACAGGTC
Organism: Galeopterus variegatus; assembly: GCF_000696425.1. Classification (NCBI taxonomy): domain Eukaryota; kingdom Metazoa; phylum Chordata; class Mammalia; order Dermoptera; family Cynocephalidae; genus Galeopterus; species Galeopterus variegatus. Next base: position 595,760 of record NW_007726504.1, read on the forward strand.
AAGAATTTATAAAATGAAGATCCATGATCACCACTCAGATCAAGAAAAAGAATATTGCTAGAATTCCAGAAGTCTTCATAACTGGGCCCCCCAAAACACTACTATAGTCCCATCTACCCAAAGTAACAACTATCATGACTTTTAATTTCTTGATTTTCTTTATTAGTTTACCATCTATCTACACATGCACCTATAACACTAAAACTAACACTAAAGTTTTATTTGCCTGCTTTTCAAAGTTTATGTAGATAGAATCATCAAGTATTTGCATCTATCTTCTTCTATTTGTATTAGTTTGATGAAATTCATCCATGTTGAGTACTACTGTGGTTTCTTTTCACTGCAGTATAGTATTCTTTCATAAAAACATACTATCATTAATTTATCTGTTTTATTGTTAACAGAAATCTGGAGTATTTCTAGATGTTGGCTATAACAAATAATGCTGTGCACATGCTTTTACATATCTCGTGGTACTCGTGGCATTTCTCTACAGTACATAAGAATGAGTGAAAACGCTGGGCTGCAGCATATATATATCTGCAACTTGAGTAGATAATTCAAAAATGGTTACAACAATGTGTATTCCCATCAACAGTGTGTGAGAGTTTGTGTTTTTCCATAGCCTTGTCAATACCTGGTATTATCATTTCACTTTAGCTAATCTGCTGGATGTGCAGTGCTCTTTCTTTGTGGTTTCAATTTTGCATGTCCATAATTACTGAGATTGAGGATCTTCTTGTGTTTATTAGACACCCAGATAGCTTCTTTTGCGAAGTGCCTGTGTTCTCATGTACATTTTTTAAAATTTGGCTTTCTTTTTCTTATTGATTTGTAGGTATTCTTCATTTAAAAAACCCTCTTTTAGTCATATACATACCATATATATTCTCACATTTTGTCTTGCCTTTTCACCCTCTTTATATTTTTGATGAACAAAGGTTCCTAATTTTAACACAGGCAAATCACTCAATCTTTCCTTTTTGATTAGGCTTTCTTTGGTTCCCTATTTAAGAAGACTTTCTCTATCCCAAATTTGTTCAATGCTTTAAAAGCTCAAGGATGCCTCTGCTTTCGACAGCATGTGGCCTGAAGTATACTAGTTTTTGGGAAACAGGAAGAAAACTCAACAAAAATTGAAATAGGAATAAGGCAAATGGAGGACTCATCTGTAAACATATTATGCATTTGAAAATGACAATATCACTAAAAATGATATGGTTTAAAGGTAAAGTGAAAATTTCTGGAATTGGTGTATAACAAGTTTCTAAACCTGTACTAAGTAAGTTATTATACATATTATGTATTAAAAATTTGGTTAAAACAAGTAGAATTCACAATCCATGCTTATCCTATGGAATAAACATTCTTTTCCAATAGACAAAGAACATAGAAAAAAATTGATCACATGCTGGACCACAAAAAAAGTACCAGCAAATTTCAGAGAATTTTATCATATGGAGGTAAGTTTGCCAGAAACAAAATAATTCAGCTAAAAACAATATTCAAAAGATAACTAGAAAATCCCCGTACTTTTGAAATTAAGAAAATAACTTAAAGGCCAAAGAAGAAGTTATAAAGAAAATTAGAAAATATTTTGAATTGAATGTCAATGGAAATATACATTTAATTTTATTAGTGTTTTTAAAGAAACACTGTTAATTCAATTTGTATTATGTTTGTTTTCCTATTTCAAGAATTTTTGCTTTTTATAATTTGTTTCTACTCAGTCGAGGTTTAATGTGCTGTTCTTTTCTAACTTCCTGAGATGGAGGCTTTAGCTCACTGTTTCCCGGCTTTCTGTTGTTAAAAGGTTTAAATTTTTCATAAAGCACAGCATTATCTGTAGCCCACATGGGTTTTGTAGGGCTTCCTCATTCTATGACTTGTTTTTTTGTCTGTTTTGGAAAATTCTTAGTGATTATCTCTTCAAAGTCTGCTTCTGCCCAATTTTCTCTGTTTTTGCCTCCTGGGACTCCAATCTAATGTATGTTAGACCTTCTCATTATATCCTCTAGCTCTTACATGTCTTGATTTTCCATCCCTTTGACTCTACAGAATTCTGGATTATTTTCTTTTGTTTTATCTTTTAGTTTACCAGTTCTCCTATTTGCTTTGTCTAATCTGTTATGGAACCCATCCATTAAGTCCTTAATAGTATATTTTTTGTTCTAAAATTTCCATTTTTTAAAAGTTTCTGGGCCGGCCCGGTGGCGCACTGCTACAGTGCACCACTTGGGAGCGCGGCGGCGCTCCCGCTGAGGGTTCGGATCCCACATACAGACCGGTTCCCGCTCACTGGCTGAGCGAGGTGCGGGCGCAACACCGAGGGTTGCGATCCCGTTGCCGGTCCCGGTCCAGCACGGGCGCGACACTGAGGGTTGCGATCCGTTGCCGGACACGAAAAAAGACAAAAAAAAAAAAAAAAGTTTCCAGTTTTTTGCCAAAATTCTCAACCGGTCCAGTACGGGCGCGACACTGAGGGTTGCGATCCGTTGCCGGACACGAAAAAAGACAAAAAAAAAAAAAAAAAGTTTCCAGTTCTTTGCCAAAATTCTCAATCTTTTCTTTATCTCCTTGAACATAGTAAAAATTGTTATGTTAAAGTCGAAGACTGTGCCTAATAACTCCAACTTCTGGAGCTCCCAGGAGGCTGATTCTATTGTTCATTTTTTTCTGCATATTTTCATTTATATTTTATTGCTTCTGAGTAGGCTTAGTTAGTTTTGCTTATGTGCCAAGTAGAAGTAATAAGGCCTGGGATGGTTTTTTATTCTTACTTTATTCTTCTAGAGATTATTTGCCTTCCTAGGCATCCTGGGGTCCCGAACAGTAAGATCAACACAATCTAATTCAAAAAGTGGGAAGGTGCGAATACAAGATGTGGCTACTAAGAGAGACTTTACCTCTAGCTCCCTTTACTTCTAGGGTCAGACTTTTGAGGCCTCAACCCAAAGTGAGAGGAGTATTCTAGGTCCTCCCAATTCTTGGTGGACCCTGAACTTATTTTTTTTGGGGGGTGGGGGGGGCAAAAAAAAAAAAGGAAAATGTACCCATAAAGAGTACATGGGCATACAAACAACTAAGTTGAAAAGAAATAAACTATAAATATTTGGAATTATACATACAAGAGTAGCAGTGCTAATGTATAACCATCAAGCCCTTTAGGTATTTTCCCACACTTAATTGTTATCTGATAAAAAAGACCCTACAACAGGTCTCTCTGTTTAATTCTATTAAAACAGCATTTAATATAGTGACAGATTTAATTAGGGATTTATTCCTACAATATCTAAGCACGAAGAGAATTCCTGCCCTTGTTTTCAGATAATAATTATGAGAATTGTCACTATCATAGATTAAGAGACCAAGATGACTTACTGTGATGAAAATCCAAAGGGCTACAGTTACTCTTGTAAGTTCTTTGACATATATGCCATGATTTTATAATATTAAGATCCTAGTCTATCCTTACCAGCACTTCAGGGCTAGGTGGACACATTTATGACATATGTTTAAACTGGTAGTCACCTTGAGAGGGGTCCCAAAAAGGAAAGAACCTATCTGGCTACAACTATGACAAAGTGTGAATGTTCTACATGTGACCAGCAAAGCAGATCCTTGAGATAAATCTCTCACAAATCTCTTCACATCTCTAGAAGTAGGCCCACCATTTCTTTGTATTCCAATCTCTCTGAAAATATTTCATGCAATTGTAAGATATAGCAGTTTGCTGATTGCTCCTTACCTAACTTTGGTGAGGACAAAGGAAACGGAAAGCTTCTCCTTAAGAAACTTTTTAGTCTTTAGAAAAGAAGAATGTCTGGTATGGAGGAGGCACTTAATATACACTTATAGAATGAGTGAGTAACTGAACTTAAGGCCAAGGTGTAAGAAATAAAACAGGTGTGTTGTGGAAAAACTGTTAAGTATTAGTGAAAGTACCCCTCAGAAGGAAATTTGATATTAGGCCTTGTTTCAGGGACAATATTCCTTTTAACTAAGATAGGATAGATGCCTACAAAGTGAAACAGTAGGAATTCACTCACCCACTGGGCTGCTTCCAGCTCCATTTGGCACTGTGAGGTCTGTAGTGCTCAACATCCCACCTAACAATGTCATAGAGAAGAGAGGGCAGAGAATGAATATGAGTTAGCTCTCCTTATTTGACTGTCTATGAACTGAATAGAAGTAATCCTCATTCCATTTCTTAAAAACCACAAAAATAAAAACTAGCCCAGTCTACAGTTGGCATTAATGTGTAATTTGATATAGTGTTATATACATATATAACACTATATATGTATATATGTAGTGTTATATACATATATATGTGTATGAGTTTACCTATCAAGCTCTGATGTGTCTGCCTTCCTGTGCATCAATATCAAATAGTATGTACTGATAAGAATGGGTACAGTGTATATGGAGTACCATTAAATCTAGGACTTAAGGAAGAAGAGACACTGCATTATACAGACTAATGCAGTAAACGCACTGCAAATTTCTGCTGAATGAGTGAACTAATTCAGGCAGGAGGAGATGAAAAAAACACTCTAACTCCAATCAGGTAAGTCTATTCCCTGTATTTCTAACATGAACGAGTTACACTCAACTTTAAATTTTTGCTCACAATATCCTAATTAAATTTTCTGCCTGTCAAAGTATGGCTTTCCCATGATAAAGAAATCTTATAGATGGCAGGTTCTCTATATTGTTCTGCTTTGCCTGACACAATGATAGACTCACAGATTTAAAAAAAGACAACTTTAAATGGAGCCAATTATGTAGCAGTGTCTCTTGTTCACCAAAGCAATAAAATAAAAAGTACCAGAGTAAGAAACTGCTTATGTTAGCAATTAATTTTTTCACACTGTTTGTTAAAGAACCAAAGAACAGATATTACTACATACCTGCATTGCCAGTACTCGGTGGTCTCTGAGGAGCTCCAGGGGATACATTTCTATGTAATGTGGCTTGAGGTGGGGAGAGCATGCTTGAATCTGCTAATGCTGAGCTGGCTGCCAAAGATGGGGACACAAGTGAACTCCCTGGGTTAGTGTAGGACAAAGCATTAGGGCTGCTCACAGGGACTGTGACAGACATTGAGAAGTTTTGAGGTGGCAAACCAGGCTGTAAATAAAGAACAGTAAGGAGAAAACTATTAGTTCTATTTTCACCTACACTAAGTAACTTATGAATTTTAATTTGACAAAGTAACTTGAGTTATTAGAAGTAGAGATGGGGATAAGTTCTCACTAAATCAATTTGCAGATTTTAGCTATTTTCTTTAGAATTATATTTGAACACAAATATGTTGGACATGAACCTTTTCAATTTCAATTTTTTATATTAATACATATATACTAATATAATTTATATATTTGATATTTCAAATATTTATAGAGATGAAAAGTAGAGGTTAAAATCTGATGATAAAGGAGTGTTGCTGAATCTAGACATTACAAAATATATCACTGTTACCAAGTAAGCATAAATTAGCATTTCCATGCAAACCAGTTTAGTAACATTACATTTCTATTGGGAGATCCCAAATATAACAAAAGCGGGAAAGTGTGTACACATATTACTAACTTAATACATCAAAAATGGGACTTTATAGATGAGCCCTGGTCTGATTTAATTGATTGACATTCTTAATGGGTAAAACTAAAGAAAAGTCAAGTAATTATACACATAACACAACGCAATTTGATGTAATGAAAATACAAACTCAATCTAAACAACAAAATTAACTACTGACAAACTAGTAATTCATTTTTTGGTATCCTTAAATTGTATGAAGATTAAATTACAAATATTACAAATGCCATCTTCCCTCCCTCCAAATATTACAAGCCCCTTTAAAAGGATATTTCCTATTTTCCTCTGGCATTTCCTCCATAGGCCATTTACAATATATTTGTTAACCATGATAAATAACAGTCCTCTTTTAAATTTTAAGTGAAAGGAAAAAAACCCAAAGCTTTCCTCTGCCCTCATTTTAAAACAGTGATTTGCAAAGTAAGGTAACACTGATAATCCGAAGTTGGATGAACATAAACAGGTCATATACTCAATTCAACAGCAGTTTATTTCAGGTAGAAAAATTACTATAGTTCATCAACAAATATGAAACTGGATATATAATAAAATTTTTATAAGAGTAAAACAATTTTATCTGTGCAATATACATATATATAGCCTGCGAAGCTGGTAGTATATTTGTGCAATATTTTTGCAGCTTAATGTTAACTGCACAGTCAACAACATCCCTATGAGGTCAAAGGGATTTTATTTGCTAATATTTTGTTTTTAAGATCCATAATGGTATTTGTCCAAAAATATCTCCTTAAAGGTATTTTTTCATGAGCTTCTTCCTATAATATAGAACTACTTTGAGGAAATGATCCAAGATGCATATTTTAGGGCAGAGTTTTAAGAGAATGAACTCTGACCAATAAATATCAGAATTGGGATCAATTTGTTCCATGAAGGCTGCATTATACATATAGAATTAGAAAATTAGATCCAGAATAATGGTCTTAATAGCTCTTGCCAAAAGAGCTTCCAGTGAGAACTCTTTGAAGACCTATGAAGTCCAGAAGCATGAACTCAAAGAAGTACTGTTTCACTATGGCTAGATATATGAGAACAGAATAATTTTAAAGTGACTATTTGGTTTGCAACTAGCTTAAGAACAATGACTCCTTAATTTAAAACTAAGCCAGGTCTCTCATCCTCAGTACCTACAGCATAAGCAAAGAATAGGAGTTTGGTGGTATCACTGCCAAGTGGTTTTGGGACACTTATAAAGAGCCAAACAGTAAGCTTAGCTCTACTACTGTTCTTAGCAACTATACAAAATAATTAAAAATAATTTAGAAACACCCAATTTAAGACATGGGAGAGAGAGGAAAGCATTATACATACTCTATATTAAAAATCATGGAATTTTAGAGCTGGAAGGGACCTTAAATACTATGTGAGTCAACTCACTCACTTTGAAGACAAAGGAACTGGAATTGAGGATGTTTAGATGCCACATCCAAAGGTATAGAAGACAAGTAGCAGAGCCTGGTTTAGGATGTTTTCTCTTCACTTCTACATTTAAGATACTGAACATGTACTACTATAAAACTGCAGCAATTCTACTCTAAAGTTCCATACAGTAAAATAAAATAAATTAATAAAATGCCCTTTTTTCCTTCTACTTATTGTTGTCATCATCCACTGTAAAAATAAACAAGATGTGTGGTCAATCTCTTCATGCACAAGATAAAAGCACAAACCATACTTTAGTACTCACTGCGATTTTATGATTCCGCATCATATTATCAAATTCCTCATTAATTTTTTTATATTTTTCTTCTGTATGTGGAGTTAGCACATATGAAGTATCAGGGTCTGGGCTGTCGCACCCTCTGTGTTCCTTCTTGTTCAGAGCCTAAATAATGAAGTTAACAAAAAGGATCAACAAATAAAAAGTAGAGGTAAAGTAAAAGTACTTACAGGGCCTCGCTTGAAAATAAAATCACTATCTTCATTTAGTTTGCTGAATCTGTCCTCCGAGAGTGGACTGTGCTCAAAGTAATCGTCAGCATCAGGGCTCTCACAACCATTAAGGCCTTTCTTTCTTAAAGTCTGAAATACAATTGGAAAATTCACACACAAATAATACTAACTTGCCATGAGTTTTTTTGTAAAATTTATTAAGAGAGCACAGACTGAATGAATTAAATTATACAAGAGCCACTGAAATGGTCTTCAAATGATCACAAATGTATTCTAATTCTTCAAATAAGGTAAACCTTAAATATAAGCACAATTAATTCTCCCATTGTACATTAAGAAAAAAGGAATATTTACTTGTTTGGATTCTTCCTTTCCAAACTTCTTGTAGAACCCTAAATTACTGACAGCTCAGACAGTTACAACTCAAATCTAATTACAGCCTGATCAACTTATCAGATGGGGCCACTGAGTATAAGAACTGAAATAGAAATCTATTAAAATGATGCTTCGAGAAGTTATAGTACCTTTATAAATTGAATATTTTAGTAACTTCATTTACTGACAGTACTTTCTGTCCACGAGAGTTTATCTTATTCACCAGAATTAGCACAGTATCCCAATAATTTCATTCCTAATTTGTTCTTGAATCTTATTTTCCTACATAATTTTGAAATGTAAAGGCTCAAATTTAATACTTATTTATATATGTCAGTAATGACTCTTTTCTACATAGATGTTCTTAGTAACTTTATATATATATATATATATATATATATTTAAAATTTGTACTCAAAAGTTATTCAGAATATATTCCCCTACTCCCGACCCTTTGCTAACTCTTTCCATAGTGCTCCTTCATGATTTGATTTAATCCATTGAATTAAACTTTCTGGAGAGTCATTAAGACCATATTGACCATTATTTTTTCTTACTTTGCAGTAAAAAATATAGTGAACAGCTGATCTTCAGATTTTTAATTTTTTAACAAAGTCATCATGAAATAATTTGTCTAGTACTTAAAAGAATAAATTTAAAAGGCTTGAAGGTCTATGGAATATTCATTTACTTTTAAGATGTCTAATTAAAAAAAAAAATCCTGAGGCAACTTATTTTAAGGTAGAGTTACCAGGTTCAAAACTTAAATAGGTTCAGGCTGGCCCGTGGCTCACTCAGGAGAGTGCGGTGCTGATAACACCAAGGCCACGGGTTCGGATCCTATATAGGGATGGCCGGTTAGCTCAATGGGTGAGCGTGGTGCTGACAACACCAAGTCAAGGGTTAAGATCCCCTTACCGGTCATCTTTAAAAAAAAAAAAAAAAAAAAACTTAAATAGGTTTGTGACTTGTTGATTTTCCAGGCAATCACAGAGAAGTATTAGGAAGTCAAATTTTTCCAAATAAACCTAACAGAGCTTAATTAGTTTAACCTAACAGAGCTTGATTAGGAAACAAAGTTTGATCAATAAGCTAGATAAGTTCATCAATAAATGATTATTTAAATTAGATTTAAGGTATTTTAAAATTAATTCATATAGCTCTTGGCATCCTTCAAAACATAATTAATTAATAAGTAGAATGTAAATATAATACATTAAGACTTGAGGTTTTTTTCCCTTATTTTTTCCAAAGTTAAATTACTTTTAAAATTTCACTTCACTCAATTCAATTTTTTAGTTTACATGCTTAAAGAATCATAAGCAATTATTGGTATAAATGTTAGCTTCTCAATTTACTTGGCATTTGCTAGGAATCCCATACACAATGCCTGAAACTCCCATTGCAATGCCATCACTAAAAACATGTGCACATAGCAAACTCTATACTATTTCCAAAATCTGCCCTATGGCACTAAGCTCTATGTGTTTAACTAATCGCATGGACATTTATGTGTACTTAGCCATAAAAGATCCTGCTATTCAGAACACTAAAGGATAGAGACATTTATCTTCCCCCATCCATGGTAGCAAGTTCTACTTGTCAAATCTATGCAAGTTGCTATCAGCAGTGAAAACATTAACACTCAGAATACTGGAACACATTGAACTCCTATAACCTACGAAGCCCTAGAAACAGAACAAATATAGTAGGTGCCTACACACAGATCTTATCACAAATTGTCAACTTATTCTAGCCCTAAATCTCTGGATATTCCCCCTTAATTTTCATGTATCTTAAGACTAGTTAACTCACAGTCTTGCTCTTCTTGGTATGCTAAAATGTTTATCACTAAACTTTCCACGAACAGCAATGACTGAGGACACATCTCCTTGAACATTTTTTAATTTAGAGGAAAAAGAATATTGCCTTTGTTCATTAATTACATGAAATTTTTATTCTACAAGGAGGGTTAACCCTACTTGTACTTATGAGGAAGGGAAGCACTCTGGTAGCTCCAGCTCTGCAAGCCTTCACTTCAGATAGAGTTCCTGTCACTGTGAGGGAATTTAAGAAGCTTATCAGCTCTAGATAACAAGCTAATGTACTTCTGTTTGATAGCCAACTTGTGTCTCCTTATCACCAAAACATGAAGGACCCAACTACCATAAAAAGACTAGTTTTCTGTCTTCTTTATCATTACCAAACAGCATAATAGTGAAAGTTCCTCCTATGTCACTGGTACTAACAAGAGGAATGCTGTATCTATTAACAAAGCCAGGCGAGGTGCATAAGAAACAGACCAGCTTCAGTTTTCTCAAGTGCTTCAAGTTAGCCACAATAAAAACACTTGCTCAATGCAGAAAAGTCTGAAAGGTCACCACTCTGAGGAATCTGCTTATAAGTGGTTTAAAAAAAAAAGGCATCGAGAATACTAGTACTGTGCACTCTCTAAGGCTATTACTATTACTGATAATTATATTCTATTCCAAAGTAAACAAACCTTCAAAAATACTTTATTTCTTGTAAATGTAACTAACAGATTTTCAGTGACATTCTAGTAAACTTAAGAGAAAACTCAATTGTGCCAAAATAATTTCAAATTTCAGTGGAGTGTGCCATTTGATTTATCCCAGTTGCTTTTCTTAAATAATTGTATTCTGAAACATACATTACAAACTGCTCAAGAGATCATTTGATGAGCAATTAAACTATTAATCAATTTAAGCTGACTTGATACAACTTGTTCTATACCCTTTATGTCAGTGTTCCAAACATGTTTAAAAGTTCTAATTGGCAAGATTACTTAAATGAAATCCTAAAATTAATGTACCCACCTTTTTTCATCAGTCCATTTATACAGAAGACAGAAATGTTATTTTTGGAGGGTCAGTGAAGCACTTTTTAAAAACATTTTTCTACTCGTCATAATAAAGTTAAATTCTATTATGGTTTCAATGGGTTTTCTTTTTGTGATTTGGGCCAATTCAGGTACTTTGTGTCATTTATGGTAAAAATGTAGGATTTATACAATAAACGTCCTTAGCTAACATTTACCTTTCAACATTAGTTATGTAAGGACAAACTGTGAAATATTTTTAAATGGACCAAAAAAAAAAAAGTTAAGTATCTTTAGTGAAAAACTACTATATATTGTTTAGGGCACATCCTTCCAAGTTATCTGATTCTGTGGGTTTTATGTCATTGTGTTTGACGTATTTTACAGCTCTGTAGACACAGGAATTGTGGAAAACTTATGGTAATGCAAATAATTCATACTTATAGACATACAAATAAATTCTGTCTGGTGGAGGTTGAATTGACTTCTTTACGCCACTGTGGAAGAGCCAGTTTTTGCATCTATGAAGCAAATTCATTTGGTCTTGATGGGTTTATATATTTGTCTGATCTTTGAACTTATCTGTTAACCAGATGAAACTTTTTTTCAGGTTCCCTCAGTAATTAATGAGTTAAAATCTTTGACTCATGTTCATTTTATGTCTGAAAGTCATAATTTTACCTTTCTTTTAAGAAAATTATCTGTTATCAGTTATGAGTGTGAAACTACCCTTGACTAATCATTGATAGTAGATCTAAACTCAGAAAAGGGATTCCTAGTAACCCTTGATAGGATTTAGCATCAGATTGAATATTGGTTTTTAAAAGACAAAAAAGGAATGTGTTATTTAAAATTTTTGAAAATACTTGATCATCTAATTAGTGATCTGTATTAATTATATCAAATATTAAGAAAATATGATCAGAGAAGGCTTGTGACCTTTCAGTACTTGTCTTCAAGAAATTAAAGAGAGGAATCCTTAATTCTTGTGGCAATTCATAAATTAAATGTTAGAGTGTAACTGTCCAAAATGACAAACTTCACAATCTCCTGAAGCAGGGTTCCTTTCAATCTGAAGCTATTGAGACCTAACGTGAAATTCAAGCTGCTAGGGGAAGAGTGGGTAGTGTTCTGCCTGTAAGCATTTCCAGAGAAAAGAGATCCCTACATCACATCCACATTATTTCTGTGCTGAAAATGCCCAAATTAAACTTTAAGAGGTTTTATTTTTGTTTTTTGACATTAATTAAATCAGTTTTACCTATATGAAGAGGAACTTAAAGTCTTCTATCTATTGATCAAAGATACCAACAGCAGGAAGGTGATTGAGTTTTAAAATTTCCATACCAATTTTAAGAAAGAGCAGCAAAAAACTGAAATTTAGTACATTTAGTTTATATCCATCTTTGATTGTTTGACTAGGCTATTTTACAAGACTGTATAGTTGGATATCAGTTAACTTGCAGAAAACTAATAATAGCTGCAAATAATTCTTGTTTGTAGAAATGGTTTACTGTGGAATGCCACTGATTATCACCCTGTGGATACTGACCAGTTTTATTTCTATTTATGAATTCATTTCAGTATTCTTTAACTATAAATGTGCTGTATATTAAGTTCTCCTTTGAACTATTTATGATACCTTATTGGTTTTTTCATTCATTAATGAATTAAAAGTCTTTGACATGTTTTATGTTTTTGTAATGATCATGCCTTCTTCCAGATCTAATCGGCAAATTGGAAGGTTTATAGTTCCAACTGTCTGCTGTATCTTTTCATGTGGATTAATTTCTGAACATCTGTTTCAACTTAACTAAGATGAAATTTGTTATCTTTTATTAAACAGATCCCCTCTTCAAACTTACCTAGTCAACACAGCTAGAAACCCTGCTGTTCACTTGTTCTCTCCTACGTTGACATGGAATACCAAATTTTGTAGATTATCGTTTGCATTTTCACTTGCTACCACACTCACCCAAGCCTGAACTGCCTTGTATCTAGACTCTTATTATATCTTCTTTCACTTTTCTCTTTTCCTTCTAATCTGTCCCATAAATTGTTACAGATTCAGTTCCTCCCAATACCACTTTGAATTTATTACCTATTTTAAATTTTTGATGGTTCTCCATAATCTAAAGCACTGTCTCTAAACTTTTTAGATTACCTATAGATAGAGTTTGGATGTGTTGTCCCCACCAAAACTCATGTGGAAATCTGATCCCCAGTGTGGCAATGTTGGAAACTGATTGAGTCATGGGGGTGGATCCCATATGAAATGGATTAATGCTCTCCCTGGGAGAGGAAGGGTAGTGAGTGAGTTCTCGCTCTGTTAGCTCCTGTGAGACCTGGTTGTTTAATAGACCCTGGCACCTCCTCTCTCTCTCTCTCTTTTGCTTCCTCTCACCATGTGATCTGCTTGTACCCGCTGGCTACCTGCCACTTTCTGCCATGAGTAGAAGCAGCCTGAGGCCTGTGCCAGATGCAGCTGTTCCAGAATCATAAGCCAAATAAACCTCTGTTCTTTGTAAATTATCCAGTTCCATGTATTTGTTATAGCAACACAAAACGGACTAATATACCTACCCCATCAGCAAACATACTTCAGGAACAGCCTCCGATATATGTATATATTTTAATAAATTATATATATGAATGAATGACTGTCAATCTTTTTGAATATTAGTAAGCATATTTTAAAGATAAAATAGAATTTCTATTATTTTCTTCTTGAACTCCAACAGATATTTTTGTACATCTTACATTCCACTTTTGAAATAACAGATGTGGAGCACAAAATCAAAATTCCTTAGCATGACTGCAAGTGAATTACAGACTAGCTCTTAATTATTTTCTATCCTCCCTGAAAACTATGATCCAGCCAGTGGTCAAAATTACTGTCCTTACAACAGTCACAAAATTTTCTTCACTGATGCCAGTCTGTTTGTTTGAAACCCTATTTCTTTTCTGTATGACTGTTTTACAGCTCACTATGGCCTAGTTTTAACCCTATCTTTCTGTGAACTTTTTTCCCCCACTGCTTCCTATCCTAAAATTTTAAGAGTTCTTACTCTATAGGACCTTCACGTAATATACACTACCTTGTATTTACCCATCTTCTGTATATTTCCTGTATCTTCAACTTATCTATGAACTTTCAAATCAAAGAGTGAGGTCTACATTGCTTTACGTTTTCAGCATCTAGACAAAGTGTTACACACATGAAAGAGGTATTTATTAATACTTGCAAAATAAAACACAGCAGAGAGAGAGAGAGATCAGGATGCTTTGACAAGTTAAATGACTTCAGGAATCTTCTAAAACACAAAGTTATAAATGTCTTAAAACATAATAAATAATAAGGTAATCCAGAAACATCACTTTGTACAAGGCCGATCCACAAATATTGTTGATATTTGACTGTTTTTGAACTACAAAAGTGCAATTTCAAAAAGTTCAACTTAAGAGTTTAACTTACAATGGCTGATATTCTTAAAGCTGCTGGGAGATTCTCCATGGGTTTTTTGACAGGAAAAATTAGAATTACGGTTATTAGCAGCCTTTTTTCCTTAGGTTAAATGTATAGTTAGCGATAAGGTTCTGATTCTAGATATTATGAAAGAAGCACCTACATTTATTTTAAACCCAGTAGGCTGGAGCATAAACCTGGAATCTGAAAACCAAAAGAAATAATTTCCTAAAGTAAGGGAAACTCTATGCTATCTATAGAGGGCCAACCCAATTTAAATAAAATAAAAAATCTATACTAGCTCTGAGATAAAGGTCCCACAGCTCACCAAATCTTTTCTTACTGAAATACAAAAGATAGTATCATAATTAAAGCTTTTTTTTAAAACTTGGGAATTTTTCTTCGATTAAAAAATAATTATATAGTGACCCAGAACATCAATTCATTTTTACATGAAGACCATCAGTTGTGCCTTTAGTAAAGTCAGCTTACAAACCAGCCTTGGTGGCAGAGATGAGAGACTATGGAGCCCTTGACACAGAGTTCCTGGTGTGGCCTTCAGAAAGCCAGGTACTCCTTTTGGTCTTTGGGTGCCATATGTCGGCATCCTTTCAATAAATTCCTCCTTTAGCTTGAGCTACTTTAAATGGGTTTCTATCCCCTGCAATCAAAAATCTTGATGAAGAAAACTGTCAGTGATCTTTTAAGGTCACAAATGGTCTCCTTATCCAAGTCATGTATTTCTCCAAAAAATGTGCTAGTGCTTCCACACACTATAATCCAGAAAGAGCCCCAAATCTGGAAGTGATGATTATTTACTGTTTTTGGCCAAAGATAATTGATGCAAATAATGGTACAGAAGCCAACAAAGATCTTTAAAGTCATGGTTCTATTTTTCTACTTACAGAGTACTAGCAACCTTGCATTTCAAGTTCAAGGAAACATTTATAGAATTCTGGGTAGATGCTAATGCTTGGCAGACTCTGTACATTGCCTCTCTGTATGTTTTCTAGTCTACATACTAAATCTCTGCAAACTGGAGATGGAAAGAGTAAGGGAAGAGTGGTTAGAAAAAAAAAAGAGTTGAGAAGAACAATGCTGTTTAGACTTTTTTATAAGTATATCCAGGTTGTCTTTTATACAATAAGCTTAAAAAATAAACATATTTCAAATATATTATTAATTAGGCAGCTAGTTAATTGAAAGTGGGTTTCTTTCAGCTTATATTCTCTCATGTTAATCATTCAGCAAAAAATAATATACTTAAAATTTCAGATTTTACATATATGCACATACATACACACACATACATGTATTACAATAATCTTTGATTTCTGTTTACAGAGTAAATAAATCAGGATTTCTTTCATTCTAAATATATTTAAATAAACACTTAAGCCAGGTGGAGTCTTAAATATGAACTTATAAATATCCCAAAGAACTGGCATTTTCTGGAATCTTGAGATATGCTACTAAATTTTGGATTCAGGACTCTATACTGCTGGAGTATCTACCAGAGCCTGTGCCTGGTAAGACTGCAGTTTTAACTACTGCTTACTAAGAATTGAAAAAATTTTAATACGAGGGTACTTCAAAAGGTTTATCTTTCAGTTCTGTTTTTCCACTAACTTACTGAAGTACCCTTGTATATGCTCAACATTAAAATAATTGTCAAATTACATTCTAAACTAATAGAACTAAAGCATTTACAAGTGAAACTATGGAATTAAAAGCACTCAAGAGATATATATGCACAGTTTTTAAATGTACAGAAAGCTAGTCAATTAAATCAATCCACAATTTTGCCACCCACCTTCTCATTTCTGTGAAGCAGCTGAGCAGTAAATGCTCCATAGATACAGGATGAGTGGATAATTAGTAGATCTAATACAAAGTATAGGTGAGTACTTGTAAAATAAAGGAATAATAAGTTTTAAGTTCCAAGGAATTGAAATGACTATCAGAATATTTTAAAAATGAGAAAAGTTCTCCTTTTCCTCATTTTAAATAATT
The DNA here is from genome assembly GCF_000696425.1 of Galeopterus variegatus. NCBI lineage: Eukaryota > Metazoa > Chordata > Mammalia > Dermoptera > Cynocephalidae > Galeopterus > Galeopterus variegatus. Next base: position 611,968 of record NW_007726504.1, read on the forward strand.
ATTTCCAATTTTGAAACAGACACTACTTATTCTTTTTAGCAGCTTTGAAAACACACAAAAGCTTAATCTTTTAAGACTATATTCTTAAACATAAAGGTATACAAAAACTTATATAAAATTCAACAAATAATTATAAAATGAACATTAGTCATTTCAGTCAGGTTAAAAAAACCCCACACAGCCAGAGCTCTATATATCTCCCTTAATCATACAAACCTCTCCTCTTATACCATCCTAACTCTGTGATGACAATTTTCTGGATTTCCTTAATAGGTTTACTACATGTATACGTATCCCTAACAACATAATTCAGCTTTGCCTGTTTTTGAATATTATGTGAATAGAACCACATACAGTATATTATTCTCTCTTGCTTCTTTCATTATACATTGTTTATGAGATTCATCCATAGGGTTACAAATAGGTATAGCTTGTTCATTTTCACTAAGTTCTCATACTGAACCACATTGTATGAACAACAAAGAAAAACTTTATGCATTCTACTACAGACGCTGGAGTTGCTTCATAATCTGTTGGATATTATGAAAATGATGCTGTGCACATTTTTGTAGACACAGTCTACTGCACATCTTGCACACACGTCTAGGAAATGCGCTAGGGTATATGCTCAAGATTGGAACTGTTACATCATAAATATGTGGCTTGTCAGAATCATAAGCTGTTAAAGTAGTTCTATCAATGTACATTCCTACCTGCAACGAGTATTTAATTTGTATTTACCTGATTACTAATAAAATTAAGCATATCTCATAACTATTGGCCATTTGAATTTTCTCTTTTGTGAAGCACCTTTTCAAGTACTTTGCCAAATTTTCCACTGAGTTGTCTTTTTCTTACTGATTCACAGCAGTTCTTTTACAGTCAATAAAAGTCCTCAGCTGATTTTATGCACTGGAAAATCTTTTCCCATTTGGTGGCATGTTTTTTGCTTTTTTAACTCGTCTTTGGATGAACAGGCGTTCTTAACTTTAACAGCTGAATTTATCATATTTTTTTCCTTTACAGTTAATGTTGATTTTTATGTTTATGTTGTATATAAGAAATCCTCCCCTACCTCAAAATCATGAAGATATTCTCCTCTATTATCCTCTACATAGCTTTGTAATTTTGCCTTTCATATTCAGGTCAGGTCTATAATTATCCTGGAGGGCATTTTGTGTAAGTTGTGAGGAAGGTTCAATTTCATGGGTTTTCCCATATAGATATCCAACCGACCCAGCACTATTGCTTAGAGTTTGTTCTTCCCTCATATCTGTGATGTCATCTCTGTCACATATTAATTATCTATATATGCATGGCTCTGTTTCCCAGTTCTCTATTATTACATTGGTATTTTTGGCATTTGGTGCCTTTGCCAATGCCACAGTATCTTAATTACTATAGCTTTAAAATTACTCTCAATATACTGTAGTGCAAACCCTCTTACTTCACAGTTGCCTTCTCTGAATTTCAGAATTAGTTGTTGAGTTCTTTAAAAAAGAATTTCTTGGGATTTTGATTGGTATTTCATTGACTCTATACATATTATTTAATGTAGCACAGATACATACAATATTGAGATTTCAAATCTATGAATATGGTATAGCCCTGTGTTCCTGGGATAAATTCAACTTAGTCATGATATTATCCCTCCTATATACTGCTGGATTTAATTTCTGTATTAGCATAAGTAATGTTACATGCTTTAACAAACCCATAAATCTCAGTGGCTTAATACAATAAAAGTTTATTTCTTATTCATACAAAGCCCAATGAGAAAGTTTCTTATTCTCAGAGAGCCATGTTTAGGATTATTTGGAGCTCAGAGTCATTTGTCTTGTGGTTTCACATACAGGACCTTGGAGTCCCCATGTGTATTCTTTGCACCTGGCTGGCAAACAGGAAAGAAAGAGTATGAAGATTATGTGGGAGGTATCTTACAGGTCAGGCCTGGAAACAGTATGTATCATTTCCACTTACATTCCATTGGCTAGAACTCAGTCATGGTCACTCCTATCTGCATGGAGGGCTGATACAGAGTCTAGATGTGTGCCTAAGCAGTAGAGAAAATGGGTCATTGTAAAAACAAAAATATCTCCAATAAAAAAGATGTGAACACAAAGAAGTGGACTAATATTTTGTTTAAAAGTTTTGCATTTATGAAAAGTGAGACTGACTTCTGTCTTTTCTCTTTAGAACTCTCCTTGTTGGTTTTGCTATCAAGGTTGGACTAGCCTGGTAAAATGAGGAAAGGAGTTACTACTTTTGCTATTCTCTGGAAGAGTTTGTGAAATATTGGCATTACTTCCTCTTTAAAAATCTGCTAGTACTTGCTTATGAAGCCATCTGGAATTGAGATTTTGTCATAAAGTTGACAATAAGACTATTCAAGTTTTCTATTTCTTCATAATTGCATTTTGTTAAATAATATTTTTCTGGAAATCTGTCCACTGAGTCAAAGTTTTCAGGCACAGCAGGATCCTGAGATTATATGTGTTCAAAAAAGTATGTTAAAATAGTTCTTGAATACAAAACTAAATGGGTAGCTTTGTGATCCTCTAGTTCACTTCTTGCCTTTATAGAGGAGAATAATAAAGTTAGGAGAGATCCAAGTACCCATCCCTATCCACCCTCATCACACAGCTATGAAGTGGGACTAGAATCTAAGTCTTCTGATGTCTAGCCTAATGCTCTCTCCACTATGCTGTGTTACTTGAGCTGTTAGCAGATTGCATTAATCAGTCAACAAACCAAAAGGAGAACTGATAGAGGGCTGTAATCATTTCAACTACTCAGAAGAGAGAACATTGTGGTTGTAGGCATTGTCTTCATATTCCTTCCCCAGTTGCTCCATGATCTTTATCCATTTTTCTCAGTAAGAAATTTCTGCTCTTCAGGCTATGGCTTCCTTGAATTTTAAGGTCTTATCCAGTTCTATGATACTCCTAGGTCTGACTGCAAAGATACCAACAAATGGTAATAATGCTCTCTCCATGCCCACACCCCCCAATCCCAAAAGTTTTGGGGCCCTTGTCCAGCAGCAGATGGACACTGCAGCCAAGCAGTCTCAGCTTGTCACCAAGGAGAATATAACTCTGTTGTGGATTTCTACACATAGATGAATACTTTGATAGAACTGACTCTCAGTGCACTGTGAAGTCAGGAAAGTATATCTTCAAAAGTCCTGCCTGTTGGTTTTTCATTATCCCTTTTTGTTTACTGAATAAATACCTTAATTTGCCTTTTTTTCCCCTTTCATCCAAGAAAATTTGAGAGCATCCTAATAGGTTCTGATATTTACTGAAAAAACAAAATAGACATGGGTCATTGTCCAATAGACATGGGTTATAGTCCACATGAAGCTTGTAGAGGTCATTTGATCATCCCATGAAGACTTCTTTCTTACCATGGAAGCCTGACTTGGTCTTGGCCCCTTCTGATTTACTTACAAAGCTCATGCACATGTGTTTTGCCTTCATTCTTGAAGATATTTTTTTTTTTGGTTATAGTATTCTAGTTTCCTTCCTCCCAGCACATACAGGGTATCATTTCACTGACTCCAGATTTCATTTGCTGCTGTTTAGAATCAGTCAGCACTCCTCTGAGAATAATTGGTTTAAGTTTTCTTATCTTTTGTTTTCTGCAGTTCCACTATGATATGTCTAGTATAGATTAAAAAAAAAAAAAGATTTACTCTGCGTGGGATTTGTTGGGCTTCTTAAATCTAAGGATGGTGGACTTCCATCAATCCCAGAAAATTCTGTCATTATCTCTTAAAATATTGCCTCTGCCCCATTCCTTCTCCTCCTACCCTCTCTCCCAGCCCCCCTTTTCTCGCTCCTCCTTCTGGAATGCCAATTAAATGTAGGCTAGAACTGCTAACAGAATCCTCCCTTTCTCTGAACTTCTCTTGGTATTTTCTATCTTTTTATCTCTTCGTACTGCATTCTGGATAATTTCTTCTATCTCTTAGTTCACAAGTTTTTCTCTGCAGCTATAGCAAATATACTTTCACCATGTCTACTGTGTATTTAGTTAATTTTGGTTATTGTTTTTCATGTCTGTAAGTATTTAATTCTTTCCAAGTCTGCTATGTCACTTTTATAACTTTGTTTCTTGCAGATATTTTCAAGCTTTATAAAAAATTTCTTAAAACACAGTGAAACTGTTCTATAATCTATGTATAATAACAGTACCTGAAATATTTGGGAGTCAGTTTCTGCTATTTCTTGCTGTGTTTTGCATATTGTGCCTTATTTTCTTGTATACTTGATCATCTTTGTATGGTTATGGCTTTTGAAAGGTTATCTGAAGGAGATTTTTGATGCGTAGAATAAGGTGTCTTTCTTCTAAAAGGATATAAATTTGTTTTTTCCAGGTACCTGAGGCACTAGTTTCCTTGGGCTTCCTGCATTATATGACTTTGGCATGTGATTCCACTCAATACTAGTACTTGGTATACAACCTTTCAGAGACAGGTTCTTTCTTTTCTTGTTTTTCCCCTTTACCCCATCTGCTCAGCACTGAAAAACTCTCCTTGGAATCCTTTGAGGGTAGAGGAAGGCAGTGGATTTTCCTCTTCTCCTAAGGTCCCAGCAATCTACTAGACTCATAAACCTAAGAGTGACAACATTCCCCTTGCTTCTGAATCTATCAGAACTTAGAGCTCAGTTTTTCAATTGTTTTATCCAGATGGGCAAATGACTCAGGGTAGCCAGAGCTTTAAATATTTCTTTACCTTCATGTTCTCACCTCTTAAATTTTGACCTGGCATATTCCTTGAGAGCTCTTTGATGCTGTAAAGAAGTGTTTTATAGTTTATCTAACATTTTTTGTTGTCCCCAGCAGGAGAGTTGGTCCAGATAACCTGGCTCAACAATACTGCAATTTTTAAAAGATCAGTATTTTTAGGAGAAAATAATCAAAGCATTTTCTAATGATATCCACAAAGTTGTTTTCTTGTTAAGGTTTTTGGGTTTTTTTTTTTTTTGTTTGTTTTTTAAAGTTAGATGTGCAAGAGATTGGCAATTCTTCAAAAGTTAAACACAGAGCTTACCATACAACCCAGAAAATTCTACTCCTAGATACCCAAAAGAAATGAAAACACATATTCACACAAAAACTTGTGTACAAACTTCCTAGTAGCAAATAGAATATTATTTAGCTATAGAACGAAACACTGACACATGCCACAATATGAACAAAACTTGAAAATGTCATGCCAAGTTAAAACTAGACACAAAAGACTACATATTGTATGACTCCATTTATATGAAATGTCTAGAACAGACAAATCCATAGACACAGAAAGTAGATTAGGAGTTGCCAGGACATAGGGGGAGGGGACCTTGGCAAGTGACTGCTAATGGGTACTGGGTTTCTTTTTGGGTTGATAAAAATATTCTGGAATTAGATAGTGTTTGAGGTTGCACAAACTTGTGAATATACTAAAAACACCTGAACTGCATAATTTACAGTGGTCAATTTTATATTACGTAAATTATATCTCAATAAAAAGAAAAGTTAATCTCAGGTATGTTTAGCATATTTCAATAAATAAAGTATGCATTCAGTTTCACATGAATGTGAAGGATATCTGGAGCAATGATTTAAAGATAACAGGTACTGTGAGAGTACTTCAAGCAGGTTACCAAAAGCTATGGGAATGTTTACTATGATCATGAATAATTATCACACTGGAATTAATACCTACTGAATACTGTATCCAGGTATGTTAAGATTGCCAGTGAACAGAACCATGTAAAACAAAACCCAATAGAAAACTTTCTATATACCTAAAAGAAACTCAGAAAAATAATATAACTTCCCCTCTTTGTATAATTTCCTTTCATATAGTGGCCATTTATTCACATGAGCATAAACTGATGAATGCAATCTTTTCAAAAGAGGAAAAAAACCTTGCACAATTAAACAACAAAATGTATTTTGGAATGCAAATTAACTTATATGCAACTAGTAATAGGGAATGATGTCAGTATAATGAAGTCACTTCAGTTCGTTGGTGATTTTTTCCTAGGCAAGGGGAGCCAGAAAAGTGAGAATAGCATTATACTCTTTAGGAGGAAAAGAAAAAGCCCTCATCTTGACTGCTGTACTGACAAGCAGAATTTATCTGTATAAAAGAAAATTAAGAGGAGGGTTTCAGAGGGTACTCCTAATCTTACTGCAGGTTGTACTATTTCCCATGCCCATTTTAATGGCAACCCCCACTGCTCATTGCTATGCTGCCATGTGTACTGCCCTAAGACCCACTAGCCCCATCCTTATTAAAGTGTTGCCAGCATTTCTATTCAAGTAATTTTGTGCATTTATATACCCACTGTGGTAGTCACTAGCTACACTAAGTTGCCTCACTGAGCTGTTCAAGCTATCTCCCCAACTGTTTATGTTAGTGCTCAGGACACAAAGCTGCACAGGTTTTACAGTTTCTGAGATTTTTCAGGAATGCATAAATTGTAGTCAGCAGGAGCCTCTGTACTTTTTTCTTTTTAATTATGTTTACTTCTCTAAAGGTTAGAAGTAATATACAGTATATTGGGAGTAGATGTGAAGGATGGAGAATTAAATAAATAAATAAATTCCAGTGTTACAGAGTAAAGAGAATCACATTTCCTCTATTCTTGAGCTTTCGTTCCACTTAAACATACTTTATATTTTTATCCCTATTAGCTCTTGTAACATTTGATGAAGTTTTAATTAAGAGTATCATAAATGAATTAACACTGAAGTGAACAACACTGCCTTTAATTTTATAGGTCATCATGAAGCTGTGTTCCACATTTGTACTGAGCACTGTGAAAAATACTAATGTTCTTCGGCAAAGTCTTTGCCTCAAAGGATCTACAGTCTTTCTGAGAAAACCCAAGATCTTCAAGAGAACATTATTTAAATCTTGATGTTGTCATTATGTACTGATATGACCCTGCAAGTACTTTACTTTCTTTGGACTCAGCTTCCTTATCAATTAAATGACACAGAGAAGTAGATCAGAGTTTCCTAACCTTTTTATAACATACAAACCTCTTTTCACAATAGTTTTGATCATTTAGCCATTTTTTCATAGTGAATAAAAATGAAGAGATTTTAAATATAAATGTTTTAATTTAAATTGCTTGTTTACAGTCATATTATAAAGATTACTTATAAAATAATATATATATATATATTTTTTTGTCTTTTTTGTCTTTTTCCGTGTACGGCAACGGATCGCAACCCTCAGTGTTGCCCTTGTACCGGACCGGGAATCGGCAACGTGATCGCAACCCTCGGTGTTGCCCCTGCGCCTCGCTCAGCCAGTGAGCGGGAACCGGTCTGCATGTGGGATCCGAACCCTCGGGCGGGAGTGCCGCCACGCTTCCCAAGCGGCGCACTTATCCAGTGCGCCACCGGGCCGGCCCCATAAAATAATATTTGATGTTAACATTATGATCAATTCTAATACTGCCCTTTTTATAAATGATGCACTCCTAAATTTTCTATAGATCAATTAAAAAAAAACATGGTGTCAACATATCACATTCTTTAGAACACAACCTAAACCCACACTTTAATATCCCCTCCCCAATTCAAACCAAACGGAATAGGATTCCTCTTCATACAAATCTTAACATTACTAAAAACCTATCATAATTAAGAGACAAGATAATTTAGTTTATTTTTATTTTTAAAAGCCATCAACTTCCTTTAAAATGACGATTATCTGCTACCAGATTAATATTTGTATAATAATGATTTGACTACGTAAACTTTTTAACACCTCCAAAACCTGCCCAATTCCTATAGAACAAATATCAAATGCCACAGCCTGATATTCAAGGCACTCTATAAACTATACCCAATTTATCTCTGGCCTTACCTTATATTACTCCCCTATACAAACACTCTATTCCACAAAAATTTTGTGTATGATATGAAGTAAATACTGAGGATTATTTTTTTCCTATATGAATATCCAGTTTTTCCAGCACAATTTATTGAAAAGACTTTCCTTTCCTCATTGATTTATCTTGGTACTTCCGTCAAAAATCAATTAACCATATATGTGTGGGTCCATTTCTGACCTCCCTATTCTGTTCTACTGAACCACATGTTGATTTCTATACAAATACCACACTGTCTGGATTATTGTAGCTTTATATTAAGTCCCAGATGTGGAACATCTGGCTAGAATAAGCCAGATTCCATCCTCTCTCCACCACCATGACTAGTGTTCTGGGGTGGGAGGTGAGTAGGCATGTGATCTAAACCTGTAAAATCAGAATTACTTTTAGAACATTAGCTGGAAATTCTGGAACACAACGGACCTGTAATACTTTAGACAGGGTAGCCACTAGCCAAATGCGGTTACTTAAGTTAAAATTAAATAAGATTAAAAACGAGTTTTCTCAGTTGCACAAGCCACATTACAAATGCTCAACAGCTACACATTGCTAATGGCTACCATACTGGGCAACATAGATAGAGAACATTTCCATCACCAAACATTCTTTTAGACAGTGTTCCTTTAGATGATGTGTGCAGATGGAAGGCCTGGAACTGCCACTGCCATTTTATCAACATGAAAAAGTCAGCATGAGGATAAAGCTTATGGGGGACGGCAGAGACCTGGAACCCACTTTAATAGAGCCTAATCTCTACCACACTACTGGAAATTTTATGTGACATAACAAATACCCCTAATTTTTTAGACCAGTTTCAGTTAGGTCTTCTGTTGCTTGCAACCAGAAGCAACTTAACTAATATGGTATATTTTTCAAAATGTTTTCACATACATTATTTTAAATGACAGTCAAAACCCACAAGATTTAGAATTTTAATTCTGCTCTCTCTGTGCTATTATATATTGGGCTTAGTAATCTGGAACAGTAAGCATTCGATAGATAAATGATTGATACTGCCAAGATATGCTAGTTAGAATACTAAATAGATTGATTTACTTTGAATTACTAATAAGTGAAATATCAAATAGAATTTGAGAGTCTAATGTCAAACACCTTCCACAAAATACCTAAATGTCCACCTAAAACATTATTTTCTGTATTACAGAACATAGCTAGCAGGTTTTTTATACCCCAAAGTAACAGAACAATTTTTAAAAACCTAATTCAACTATTCAAATGTGGAAAATAGCAATAAAATACTTTAATTACAAAATATTATGGGATAATCCTATATGAACACTGGTGGCATAAAAAAAGAAAACCAATTTTTAAAAAATTCCTCTAAAATACTAGTTGCTATTTCTAAGTGCTTTTTTCTTAACATAAACATATTTAAGGTTTTCAAAATAAAGTCTGGAAATAAGAACTCAAGTTCAGAAATTACCACAAAATAAAGAACCAATTATTTTCAATGATTTTTTTTCTTGGCAGCTGACTGGTACAGGGACCTGAATCCTTGACCTTGGTGTTACGAGGTGGTGCTCTAAACAACTGAGCTAACTGGCCAACCAACAAAACAGTTATTTAAAAAGAAAATTTCTATGAGAACAAAGCATGACAGAAAAATATTCTTCACTGAATTATAAGAGGTAAATTCCAACATTCATAACTGAACTTTGATTTATTCTAGAAGGCTTAAGTATGTAGCCTATTTCCCAAGTTTTAAAAATCACTAACATTTTAAAAACAATATGAAAAGTTTATCTTCTGATGTTTTATTGTTAATGAATTAAAATAAGATCTAAAAGAAACATTGTTTTTGTGTGAAAAAACACAATCACGTATCAATCACCTAAGCATATAAAAATATTCTTCATAGAAGACCCTTAATATACACAATTATCAAAACATATGTTAGAAATTGTGAATCAACCAAATAAAAACCTGGAAAATTATAAGTATGTTTATTTTTCTAAAATATAAGAAATTCATACTACCATTTGGAATTTTTTATAGGTACGGCACTGGTTGTACAATTGTAAATTAAAAAGTAGAGTTATGACTAATCTATGCAAAGAATATACCTTTCTTTTTGTAGAATCCAGGTCCTTAAATAGAGTCTCTCTTAGAACTGAGCCACAAAAATAACTTCAAAATAAATATGAAAATTATATAGCTGTCTCAATTTTAAATTATGAGTTTGAAGCGCCAGGTTTCAAAAAACTACATGTCTGCATTAGCTGCCTTTATATAAGAGAACTGAAATATCATTTATACTATGTGTGTGTGTATATATATCACACTTCGCAGGCATACAGAGAACATTAATAAACATGGTAAGTACCAGCAAATTTTGCTCTAAATGATCTTCTAGCTCTAATGCTCTAATAGCAGTATAATATTTATATGCTGAATGATTAATACTTCGTGGGAAACATCAAAATCTTGGAATTCTTAGAATCTTGAATCCATACTGAAGTATATCAAACAAAAGGACTTCTGCACTAAGATAATAAATAGCCAACACATCATTCTGTTAGGAAAAAGCCAGCAATGTGGCTAATTACCATTATATTCCCAGTGTCTAGCATAATGCCTGATAGGTAGTATGATAAATATCAGTGCAATAAACAGAAAATGTAGAAATAACACATCGCATTCAATATCTTACCACTTTTCTCTTTCTTTCCAGTTTTAACATACTTTATTGCTTGGGAAATGCAAGATAGTGAAATCTAGGCAGCTATTCTATTAAGCTCTTTCAGTGGCTACCCAAACCTTCAAGATAAACTCAAGAGCCTTACACAGCTCATACAGATCTGGTTTACTTCTCAGATCTTAGCTATTTCCACCCTTCACACTATACTACAGCTATACTTAGCTGATTTCAACTTCATAAATGAATTGTGTGGGGTCTCATCTTCCTAATTTCCACATAAGTTGCCCCTTTGACCTAGAACACCTTTCTTCTCCCTCTTTTCCCTCTCCAACCATATCCTTTAAAGGACATATCCTGGTGATAGTGCCACCTCTAGAGAAAATTTTCTCAGACACTCTCCCATCCTCTTTATCTCCTCTTTTCTCATTGGTCAAAAATGTGACTAATGCATCAAAGATCATCCAGAGAAAAAAACGCTTTATCTGATGGGAAATACTAAAATACTCAATTCCTGACACATATGGACATAAAAAGGACAAATAGGTATTCATCAATAATCACAAGAAATGTATTACAGAGATGTGAGTTATATTACAAAGTGATAATATATCATCCATTTCCCCATGAACTCTCATTTACATACCAATGACATCAATCTCTAATGGAGAAAAATATGACCTCTCAAGACAAGAAAACCCACACTTAGAGATGCATAGTTCCTTATAAGAAGCACATAAATGAAAACCAATTATTGTATGATAAATAATAATATTCAAATACATAGCAAAATAAAAATAGTAAAACTGAAATTGCAAGAGCTACAGTGATTGTTGTGTGAGGTGATGGTGCAGCGACACGTGGGGAAGAGGAGGAGGGCCATGAGGATTGTGTGCCTCACCCTGTGAATCATCATCCTGCTGCTTCAGGCTCTGTTAGGAATAAAAGAGCAGGGCAGGGGGCTGGAGGTGGAGGAAAGCTTTGTCTTGTCTTCAGATGCCTCATTATTTTTTCCCTTTCCCTGCCGCTCCACTGCAGCCCTGTAAAACATTAGGCAAGCCTCTTAAAACACTCCCTGTCTATTCCATTCCTCATGTGTAACATGAGGAGAAAAAAGTGATTTGCTCCAAAAGCCTCATTGAGGATATTATAACACCGTCAGAAAACCTAAGCATAATCATGCCTCCAGTTCTCTATGTTCAGCACTAGATGATCTCAGGAGACAAAAGTCATTTAGCTTTCTTTCTTGCTCACCTGAGGAACCAGATTCCATCTCCCACCCATCCCCACCACACCTCTCAAAGAAGCACCCCTCAAAGAAGCTCTTATAATCAGACAGAATCGAAATGAGATATAACCCATTAGAAATGTGTTCCCTAGTTGTAATTCACACCAATACTGGCATACTATTTTGAATTGCTTTCCAGAAAGTTAAAAAATTACAATTTCTGCTTACTCACTCTTGAAATTGTTTCAAGGGATATTCTCTGAAATAAAAATACAGTCACGCACCACATCATGATGGTCAACAATAAACCATACATACAACAAATGGTCCCATGAGATTTTAACCTTGTATTTTTACTGTACCTTTCCTAAGTTTAGATATCTTCAGATACACATACTTACCACTGTGTTACAATACCTACAGTATTCAGTACTGTAACATGCTGCACAGGTTTGCAGTAAAGGAACCACAGGCTATACTACATAGCCTAAGTGTATTATACATCTAGGTTTGTCTAAGTACACTCTATGATGTTCGCCCAACAATAAAATAGCCTAATGGTCCGTTTCTCAGAACATATCCCCAATGTTAAGTGATGTACAACTGTACTTAAAAAGCTGGATAACCATTATCAAGAGATTGTGTGTTAACTTGAAGCTGTTAGTCTACAGACAAGTTGTTACAAGACTGCTTAGGCCTCATCTCAAAAGTTTCCGATCTGTAGGTCTGAGGTAGGGCCCAAGAACTTGTATTTCTAAAAAGTTATCTGGTGATGGTGATGCTGTTGGTCAGCGTATCACATTTTGAGAGCCAAAGATGTTAAATAACGTTATTTGTTTTAATTTTCTAATTGATAGATGCATCTTATATTGATTTTCTATCTTTTCTTCTTTAAGATATTGATTATTTTCAAATTCCTTTGTAATCTTAACATAGTCACAGATTATTGACTCAAAAAAGCTGATTTTCTCTTCCTTCAGAATCCAAATTATCATTATCTTACTTCATTTATCCCTGTGCCTCAATTTCCTCAACTGTGAAATGGGGACAATAATAGGGATTCAATAAGATAATACAAATAAAGTCATTAGAAGATTACCAGGTCATATTAAGTTCTTAATAAACGTTATATATTATTCTTTTTGCAATTATCCTATTTTTCTGATCCTTATTGAGGAAAACTTATTCATTCTTGATAACGCTATACATTATTGGTATATATATAAATCTACGTATTTATGGTGATATGTTCCAGAGCTCCACTAGATTCAGCAAACTGGGAAGCAAAGGAAGAGGATAATGTTAGAGACCTGGGTTCTAATCCCAATTCTGCCACTAAATTGCTACATGTCTGTGGGCAAGTCACTTAACATTAGTCCGAACTTCTGCTTCTTAAAAAGCTTACTGTGGATGAGAAGATCAAATGAGATAATGCAAGTGGAAATTTTTTAAAAGTACTGTGGTATTCCAGTGGTGAAAAAATACTTCTATATTTGAGAATACGTTCACCAGACATTAACAAGAGAGGAAAGGGGGCATGGCCCCTGTATCTTAAATAACAGCACAATGATCTGAGTCACCACATAAGCTTATTTACTGAATGTTCTCCAATGCCACCAAGTCACAGCTACTTTAAAAATATTATAAGCAGGAATACTTAATATTTCAAATATTCCTGCAAAATGAGAGGAAAAAAAGGATACAAAAATAATCTCAGGTGTTTCCTATGTAGCAGCATCTAAAATCCTCACTTGATGCCTTTTGGCATAATTTTATTTTGATGCAGAACCCCAAAGTCTCTATTTGCTCTAGGCTTTTATTTAGTATAAACTCAATTTATACACACATGCATGTGTATGAATAATAGTGACTGCCTGTATTGGTGATTTTCATCTTCAGTTTCCTACACTCTAGGGCATATCTAAATTCTTATAAAATCACATAATACAGTTCACGATTTTTAAATCTTAATTTACTGAAAAGAAAATTCAGGAGTTGTAACATTTTCTTTGTATGTTTAAATTAAATTACTCTTTTTGTAGGACCAAACACAAGTCTATCACCTATTTTTGTGTCAATATTTATAACGTGAAAAGATATATGTCTTTGATGACATTCTTTGTGGAATGTCACCATATGAAATGCAGGGAAATAAAGTAGTAAAACTCATTTTTTATATGAAATATATTCCTGAAAAGCAGTGTGAACATTTTCAAATAAGATGCCATTTTAAATACAGCAGTGATAAGCTTCATTTCAAAGAAAGTGAGCTATAATGTGTCTTACAAACCTTACTCTACTGGTAATCCCGTAATTTACTAATTTACTTAAGCTTCCATTTTCATATATTCAGCTTTCTGAACACAGGAGGTATATACATACCCAAGACATTGAAGACCTTAATTTAAAATACCTAATGCAATTTAAAATATGCAAATGCTGTTAATTTTAAAGAGCTATGTATAAGTAATCTTTAAAATTTTATCAGCTCTAGTAAAAAATTTTAAAATTGATTAAGAGTGTAGGTTAAAATTTTAAGAAACTAGTATTAAAGTACAGGTAATATAAAATAAGGAAAAGCAAAGATAGAACAATATTCTGTAGATGGGTTTCTAATATATGGCATTAAATAAAATTTAAATACAGATAAATATGAGCACCATGTCTACCTCTGCTTATAATCACAGTATTCAAATACCAACTACTTTTAATATATATTAATTTCATAGTGCTCCCAGAAAACATACTAGATCTAATGCTACAGACATAATACATGTGTATCCTTGTGCCGCAGACTATACAGATGTAGTTAACAGCATAGTGCACTCACCTTTCTCTACACATACATCCCAAAAGGGCCTGTATGTAGGATACAATAGAACAGAAATACATATACAGAACATGCCATTTTAATATCTCATGACTTCATCAAAGGATATTTTAGCAATATGGGTAAGGTAAAATCCTGCTGATTTTAAAGACTAACATATGTGTGCAACAGGAAATAGATGAAGTAAGGTTAGAGGTCTTATAAAAGTCAGTCACAAAGTTTGAGCTAGTGTCACTACTGGTCATATTATTACATAAGAAACACTCTAAAGTAGATCACTTATAGCTATTTATGTCTCCATTTACTCCTGAGGTACTCAACCACATGAGGCTACTCATCACCAACTCGTTAGAAGTTTATATATATAAAATCTTCAGTTGGTAAAAGAGTATCTCAATGGTTTATAAAACTATGGGTAGGAAACATATTCTTGTGGCTTGAATTTGAAATCTCTATACAACATCATCTTGCAGAGCCCACAACACACAAAAGCCTCTCAATTATTTTAGTCAAATGAGTAAACAAACACCAAAAAGTTTGATTCCAATTTCTACAACTACTTGAAAGGAAATTTTATGAAAAAGGAAAAAACTCCTGTAATGGTATTCTTTAAAAAATCCTTAAATGTGATACTTGTAAAGCACTTCGAAAGTGTCTGGCCCATAGAAAGCTCTATATAAGTATTTGTCATTATTGTTATCCTGTAAACTTAAGTTTGGTCCACAACAATCCTGTAGATGCATCAGTATAAGCCATTACCTCCACTGGTGAAAAGAACTCAGATATGTGTATACGCTACTAGTGAGGATGTAGTTGCATCATCTTCATATGAAAAAGGAAGCCTATCTTAAGTTTAACAACCACTGTCCTACAAGAAAGGTTAACTCAGTAAGACTTTAACATACAAGTAACATGAATAAAGCCTTATAATTTATCCTACCACAACAAACTAATCCCTTATAATCCAGTGTGTCTTCTATTCACTGTATTTAATCGGAACTTCATAAAGAATTATTGGTAAGATTCATGTTAGTGTATATCTAAGAAATATGATTAAAAAGAAAACATCAAAATCCAATTAATAATTGAGCTGCAAATCTTTTCCTTCATATTGAAGCAGATCGTAAAATAGAAGACTGCTAAAAAATGTTTGGGATTTACTCTCTTACACTTTGACTGCTGACCACAACAGAGATGAAGACTGAGGTAGTTTGAAAATTCTGTGAGGATTAAATCAGACTATATTCTTCATATTCTCTAAGGAAGTAAGCTTTAGGCTGTGCGAAGTACCCTCAACTTCCAGGGGCCAAGAACAACAACTGCTGCAATGAAAGAGCAGAGTAATTAGGGTTAGGGAGCTGGTTGCCTTCTATAATAAAACTAGCTAGATTATTTGTTGACATTATCAAAGTCAACTCTATTTCTTTCTTTGACTTAAGGCAGTTGAGCTTTTGATAAGACATATAGATTTTTAAAATAAAAAGCCATTTTAAACACAGCAGGGATACTACTTTCCGTTTCAAGGAAGTCCAGTTATGAAGTCTCTTACACAAAGCTTACCTGAATGCCCCCTAATTTACAAAATTACAATACAAAATGCACTCATGATATACAATAGGGAAAGAGTCTACTATATGAGAGTACTTCAAAAAGTTTATGGAAAAATATAATTAAAAGATAATACAAATCTTTTCACAAACTTTTTGAAGAACCCTCACAGTTTGTGTTGCAAATAAGTAATAAGATATACTACAAGTACTAAATAATATGATAAAATAACTTACAAATGACAGAAACATAACTGCATTAAGGGGTTTGGCTAAAGATACAGCCATGTAGTTTAATTATGATGATCAACAAAAGCAAAACCGAAAGCTTCATACACATTTCAGGGGAGGTTCACAGCAGTGACCCCTTAAATAAAACTGTGTGTAAGTCAAGCAACAGAGAAAAGTTTTAACTGTAATTATACTACACTTTTACTCCTCATTTGAAACAGTTGATTAATGGCTAAAAAGTAACAGAAATTTTTTTTAAATATAAGTAGTTGGGGATTTTTTGCAATAATGAACTAAACCAATCACTGTCCAAAAAGGAACAGCTAAGGCAGAGAAACATAAGGAAAACTTAAAACGCATCTTCAGAACTCTAACAATCTGTGGGGTCAAATAAATTAGACTCCTATACAATAAAATTAAGTATCTTTTTCCATCTTAATTTCAATTATTCGAAATAAAATCTAGATTGAGACTTTTTAATGGTTAGTTCTGCATCATTTTCACATGGTTTTAATACTTTCACCAAGGAAATGCCTAATTTAATGAGATACTTTCCTAATACTACAAAGTTAAGGCAACATATGTATCTTTTAAGTAATAAAAAATTCTTTTTTTGAATAAAAATGAAACAAAATCTCTAAATATAAACAAAAAAACCACCAAAAGTAACTATGAAACTAATTTAAAATGCTATTAGAAATATACTAGAAAAAATATTTTAAAAGATTTTGAAGCAAAAAGAATTAAAAGAGAAAGTACATTGGTTCGCCTTTTTGAAGGTTTTATTTTAAAACTATTTGTGTAGATGAAAATCATACTAAAAAAAATTGCTTTTCTCTTTCATTTAACTATATTGGCAGAACTATGAGAGATACCAAATGGGCAGAGGATAAAAGAAAAGAGGACTTCCCCCTCATCCTCAACTAAAGCACTGTTAACAAAACAGAAATCTTATTTCTTCCCTCTCATTAGTGTTTAAAGTTGTGAGTTGTCACTGACATAATGAAATGATTAAGACATAGTACAACTGTAACCCCATATGGTTCAAAGTATAGTTTCTTATATTAATTTAAAAACTTATACAAAATAAGTAGTCATATATGAGATGTTAGGTTATACTGGTGCATATGGTAAAACACCCTAATTTATTTTGTTTGAAGATTAGAATATGTTTACAACACAAGCAGGTGATCATATAGCAATATTAGACTCTTCTAAGAAATGATTCAGAGAAAAGATACATTTATACCTGATTTATGTTTTAAAGGTAAAAAGCAATCTGACAATTAATATTTTTAAACATTTAAAGATTTAATTATTATTTGTAATTCACGCATTATTAGATATATGTGTTACCTCAACAATATCCGAGTTAGTTCTGCTTTCATGAGGTTCATTATATTCTGTATACTTGAGAAGAACTTTGTCCATATCAGTGCTGGCATACTGAAATAGTTTGTTAGAACTGTTGAAAATGATGAGCGCTATTTCACAGTCACAGAGCACACTAAGTTCATAGGCTTTCTTCATTAATCCAAACTTTCTTTTTGTAAAAGTGACCTAGACAATCAAAGAAAAAAAAGTGTATTTTTATTAAAAGCATTATTAGTATTTGAATTTAGGCTACCTGAAGATGAGTTCTCTTTTAATGCTAAGCCAAATTTGAAAGACGGAAAAGGTTCCTAGCCTCAAGCTCCACATGAGCTCCCCTTCCCCCATTTTGCCATAGAACTACGGTCCTACATTTATCTTGTATATACAAAGGCTCTGACAGAGCCATCTTCTGAGGAGGTATCCCTCTATCCTTGACTGCCACTCCCCTACAGAAGGCAAAGAAACAGACAAGGAAACAGCTGACCAGTGGTCCCTTATCATTCAACTTAAAATTATTACCATCAGAAACCCCAACTTCCACCCCAGGTAATCCAGTATTACCCAGACTTTAAACCCTAAACAACCAAGTATATCCACTAATCTAACTCATACTTCTCTTCCATCCCCGTCCCTTCTATTGCACCTGTTGCACCCATGAAATTCACAGCCTAGGATCAGCAAATTCATCAATGTCCTCAAATTCACTGACTATTTCTTTCTCTAACTGAATCTGTTACTTGAAGTCCTCTCACAAAGAGACCAAAAAAAATTTTAGTTTGTTTCTAAATATTAGATCCTTTATAATTAAGATCCTACAAGGTATGTCTTTTTTATTCCCTTTTCTCTCTTCCAAACTATTTTTCCTTCCTTCCCCTTCAAAAGCCTCAGATATTTTGAAGCTCATGATCCTCCTTGTGGCAAGCACAAAGTGACCCCCCTAGTCACTCTTCTTCATGCACCAGTATCATCTGACTACTTTTCTTTTCAGCCCTGCTCCTATCCCTGGTGGCTTCAGCACCTGTGTAAAAAATCTATGCAAATACCCTGGCCTCTCAGTTCCATTATCTCCCAACCTCCAATAATTTTTACCTCCAAAACACATCAATCACACACTTTCATTGGCATACCTCCAACTCTGCCATAACCAATAATCACATCCCCTCCAAAATCCCAATCTCATGCAATCAACTTTACCTCCTTCTCCAGCTCTCCCACATGGTATTATTTCTCCAGAAATTGTTTTTACCTTATCAAGTCCTCCAATCCATTTACCTCACCACTTTGTTACTATCTATTCTCATGTCCTTTCTTCCCTCTAGATTCGATGGTCCATTATTATTTTCACTCCCCTGCAAACATATGCATAACATTGACATACTTGCCTGACACAGGTCCAACTAGGGACTGACTCCCTAAACATATACCCAGTATCTCTATTTTCATGCAAGTAGCTGACCATTACTGGGAAAACACACACACACACACACACACACACACACACACACACACACACACGCCCCCCGGTATCTCTATATGGATGAACATAAATCTCAGCTAACACTCAAGGTCATTTCATTAACTCACTCACTCTCCAAGTCAACTGTTTCCCATCTTCTGTCCCACAACTTCATGCTCCTCTGATAACCTTGCCTCAAATCACTGAGAAAATAGAAACAGAAAGGAACTACCTCATCTTTCCATCACCAAATCTATCAGTTTAACTGTTCCATCTATGCCTCTCCCCACTCTCTCTTCTCTGCTGTTATTGACATTTTTGTTCCTCCTTCTTCCCATATGCTTCACTCTCTTCCCCATTACGGTTTCCTCCTGCTTTACTACATCAAATACCATAAGCATATCCACATGCCCTAGCAGCTCCTTTAACTCCACATGGCCCCTCCAGTTACCATTCCTTGTGCTCCGCTTCAGACTAAAATTGTTTGAAATAAACGGCTATAGTTGTTTCCAATTTCTCACCACTTATTCTCTCCTTAACCTACCACAATTGGACTTCGATTACCCATACTCCACTTGTCAACACCATCATCACTGACCTTCAATTTGTGTGATCGAAATCAACATCACTTTTTGGCTCTTATCTTACTTTATACTTCAGCAGCATTTGACAAAGTTGGCCAGATTCTCACTCTTCGAATGCTCTCTTCTCCAGATGTTCATGACACAACCTCCTTCTGTTTCTTCTGCTTCAGTAGCTACTTCCTCTCAGCCTTTATTGCTACCCCTTCTTTCTCTGCTCAACCTCTACATACTTAAGTGCCTACAGGCTTCAGATTTGGGCTCCCTTCTCCTTTTTATCCTCACAGCCCTTACTAGGTGATTGTATACAGCTTCATGGTTTGTGTTTTTTTTCTTTTTTTAAAGATGACCGGTAAGGGGATCTTAACCCTTGACTTGGTGTTGTCAGCACCACGCTCAGCCAGTGAGCGAACCGGCCATCCCTATATGGGATCCGAACCCAGGGCCTTGGTGTTATCAAGCACCGCACTCTCCTGAGTGAGCCACGGGCCGGCCCCAGCTTCATGGTTTTAACTGTAACAAATATGCTCCTTCTACCGTCTTCTCCATTTTAGCAAATGGCACCAACATTCATTCAAACAACAAAAACAAAGCTTAAGAGTTAACCTTGATCCCTCTTATCCTAATAATTTACTCTATCCAATGCATCAACAAACTGTGTCAACTTTAAAACATATTTCAAATCTGTCTACTTCTATCTATACCTCTACCACCCAAAGCTAATTTACATCATCTCTCATCCACACAGTTAACAGAATGACCTTACTGGATTTCCTGCTTCATCTATAAAACCCTGTAGTATATTTGCCAAATAACTGCCAGAGTGTTATGTTTTGAAATACAGACCAAATTGTGTAAGTGGGAGCTTAGGGTTTTTCATTACACTAAAAGTAATATCCAAACTCTCTGAGCACATGAAATAAATGATCTGGCCCAATCTCTCTATCTAACCTTATTTCTCATCATTCTCCCTTATACCCATTAAGCAAAAATGGCGTGAGGGCCTGTGTGTATGTGTGTGTTCTTTACACACCAGCTACTTTCCAACTATGTTCTCTCTTGGTGGAATGCTCATCATACCACATCTCCTTAAGGATTCCTTCTATCACATTTTAAAAATAAATCTCTTATTATTTAAAAAGCCCTTATGATATAAAAATAAAAATATACAATCTTATATAAATGCATATATGAAACATAACATTTTTTGCTTGTCTGCTTACTTTCCCTTGCACCTACGTAAACCCTTTAACCCATGTTTTCAACATAGTATTTTTCACTCCATAGTTTTGTACAAGATCATACACACACACATAACATGTTCATATGTGTGTATACACGTATTAGAAATGTTGTCAGTTTTATAAAAACTGGACTCTAACAATACTCATCTTATTTTACTCCTTCAACAACACCTCATGGATATGTCTCCAAGTCAAATACTATAGTTATAAAGTACTCTTACATAGTTTCGTAACATTTTCATATGTTATTACTCTTTTTAATCTTTGTATGATAGGTGTAAAATAAAAATCTTATTTCTTTAATATGCATTTTCCTAATTAGTGGTGATTAAACAATCTTTTTCTTATATTTATTGTCACTTGGGATTTGCTTTCTCTAAACTGCTTATCTTTTGATCACTTCCCTATTATGTAATTGGTCTTTTATTTGTCTGAATAAGAGATCCTTATAGAGATATATTAATCATGTTTCATAAACAGTTTTCAAAACTTCCCCTTATATATTAACTTCATTTATGTATCACTTCTCATCAAAAAGCTTTCAATTTTTATTACCGATTAAATACTGGTTTTCAGAATCCTGGCATTGTATTATACCATTATAAGAATAACTATTATTAATATATACTATCTTTAAACACTGAAATTGGAATAGGTGATGTCTTGAGATGCACCTAGATGTACTTGCTGCATTAGAATTCTGGATTTAGCAAAGGTACAGTCATTTAGAAAATACTTATTCATTTTTCTAGTACTGAAGGAAGAAAATGACATCAACAAAATAAAGCATGCATTAAAGGAATAATTCTTACTCTAGACAGTGACTTCCAAAATGAGTGAGATATTAACAAGACAGTATTAAAATTCAGGCAGGTAATTTCTCTTCAGAATATCCACTAAGCATGAATGAAGAAAATTCTTTAAAATAATAGCTCACTATCAGTAAAAAGGGTACAGTCCTGTGGTCCTTTCCAAAAACACTTATTCAAAAATATTTCTTCAAAGTTATCAATCAGAAGGAGCTGAAGATGAAAGAAGAGGTTAGTGGATGAAGAGACTTAGCTTATAACAATCTCCTCTCCACTACTCTAACTCAATCCAATGAGAGTAAGACCAGAAAGAGCTTTTTCAACAACTAGACAATTTGTACAAAAACACATTTATGCTTCAGTGATGGCACTAAAATTTGTAAACTGAAAGTTATAAACTTAACATGGCATGTTCAAGCTTTCTAAATTAAAACTTCCTGATTTCACCTTTAGAGCTTAGTCTATTTTTTAATTAAAGACTTTTTTTTAGAGCAGTTTTAAGTTGACAGCAAAATTAACAGGAAGCTACAAATTTCCCATAAACCCTCTGTCCCCACACGTGCACAGCACCCCCCGACCAACATCCCTCAGCAGAGTGGTACATTTGTTACAACTGATGAACCTGCATTGACAGATCATTATCATCCAAAGCCTATGGTTTACATTAGGGCTCACTTGGTGTTGTACATTCTGCAGGTTTAAGACAAATGTATAGTGATATGTGTCCACTATTATAGTATCATAGAGTATTTTCGCTGTCCTAAAACTCCTCTCTTCTTTGCCTATTCATCTCTCCCTCTTCTTATCCCTAAAACTCTGGCAACCACTTATCTTTTTACTGTCTCCAGAGCTTTGCCTTTCCCAGAATGTCATATAGTTGGGATCATATACTATGTAGCCTTTTCAGACTGGCTTCTTTCAATATATTTAAGGCTCCTCCAGGCCTTTTCATGGCTTGAAAGCTTTTCTTTTTAGCACTGAGTAACATTCCATTGTCTGCTTGTTTCACATTTTATTTATCCACTGACCTACTGAAGAAAATCTTGGTTGCTTTCAAGTTTTGGCAATTACAAATAAAGCTGCCATATACATCTATGTGGAGGTTTTGAGTGGACCTAAGTCTTCAACTTCTTTTGGATTTGCTGGATTGTATGTTAAGAGTATGTTTAGTTTTTTAATAAAGGGCCAAAAACCTGAACAATAACTGCTGAATTGATGGAGGCTCAATTTGGACAAGTATGAAAGTTAAAAACTCCACAGGGGTGGGGGTGCAGGAGAGCAGTCTCAGGGGGACACACTTATTCTTTTGTTCTTAGGAGGACACAGTTATTTTGTAAATTATACCTCTAGGACCTCTAAAAGGTTCTCATGGTGAGGACAGAGAAAAATCCTCTAGTGCTTTGGCAGGGGGAGAGGACAAGTAGCCATTTTGAAATATGCCAGAACATTCTGTTCTTAACAAGGGCTGCCCTCAACACAAAATATTTTAACAGAGCCTAACTTGTCAGGGAGATTTACCAGAGCTTAACTGACCTGGGTGAAAGAAAATACCCAACTCCAGCTCCCTCTAGCCCTTTACATAGGGCAAGAGAAATACCCAACTCTAAATTCCTCCAGCCACCCTGTCCCACCTAAAAGGGTGGTGGGGATGACTGAGAAGCTCTTATTGAGTTCACAGTCCAGGGTCACCAAAAGACTAAGACCTAATCATAGAACTACAGACACCCCCCCTCCCCAATCTAACCACCACATAACTAAAGGCCTATTTACTACAGTTCCTTTAACCTAGTACATCATGTCTGCCTTTCAACAAAAAATTACAAGGCAGTTTGAACAGACAGATCAAGTATCAGAACCAGAGTCAGATATGGAAGAAATATTGGAATTATTAGATCAGAAACTCAAAATAACTATGATAAATATGCTAAGGGCTCTAATGGGAAAAAATAGAAAACATATAAGAACAGATGAGTAAATGTAATCAGAGATAAAAATTCTAAGAAAAACATGCCAGAGTCAAACACTGTAACAGAAATGTATAATGCCACTGATGGGCTCATAAGGAGGCTAGAAGCTGTTAAGAAAAGAATCTCTGAGTTTGAGAATATGTCAATAAAAACCTCCAAAACTGAAAGTCAGAGAAAAAAAGACTAATTAAAATGGAACTGAATATCCAAGAACCATGGGACAACTAAAAAGGCATAAAACATGAGTAATGGGAATACCAGAAGGATAAAAAAGAGAGAGAAAGGAAGAGGAGAAATACTTGAAGCAATAATGACTGAGAATTTCCCCAAATTTTAAAAATGCAGAAGCAGTGCTTAGAGAAAAATTTATAGCACTGAATGCATTTATTGGAAAAGAAGACCAAAAAATCAATAATCTAAGCTATTACCTTAGGAAACCTGAAAAAGAAGAGCAAATTAAATCAAAGGAAAGCAGAAGAGAAAATAAAAATCAGACCAGAAATCAATGAAACTGAAAA
The DNA here is from genome assembly GCF_000696425.1 of Galeopterus variegatus. Classification (NCBI taxonomy): domain Eukaryota; kingdom Metazoa; phylum Chordata; class Mammalia; order Dermoptera; family Cynocephalidae; genus Galeopterus; species Galeopterus variegatus. Next base: position 636,310 of record NW_007726504.1, read on the forward strand.
CAGCAAAACAATAGGAAAAAAAAAAAAAATCAACAAAACCTAAAAGCTGGCTTTTTGATATGATCAATAAAATTGATAAACCTCTAGCCAGGCTAACTAGGAAAAAAAGAAAGAAGACACAAATTACTAATGTCAAAAAGGGCTATCACTACAGGTCTATGGATATTAAAAGGATAATAAAGGAATACTATAAACTCTGCAAATTTGATAACCTAGATGAAATGGACCAATTCCTTGAAAGATACAATCTGCCAAAATTTTCACTGAAAGAAATAGACAATTTGAATAGGCCTATGTTTATTATAGAAACTGCATCAATAATTAGTAATCTTCCAAAACAGAAAGCACCAGGTCCAAATGGGTTCGATGGTGAATTCTACCAAACATTAAAGAAATTACACCAATACTCTACAATCTCCTTCAGAAGACAGAAGCAGAGGGAATACTTTCTACCTCATTCTGTGAGGCCAAGATCACTCTAATACCTAAATAAGACAAAAACATGAGAAGAAAAGAAAACTACAGATCAGTATCTCTCAAGAACGTAGATGCAAAAATCCTTAACAAATGTTAATATACTGAGCCCAAGAGTGTATCAAAAAAATTATACACCATTACCAAGTGGGATTTATTCCAAGTATGCAAGGCTGGTTCAGTGTTTGAAAAGCAATTAATATAATACCCCACAGCAAAAGGCTAAAGAAGATATATCAGGTGGTCATATCAACAACTGCGGAAAAAGCATTTGACAAAACCACCACTCATTCATGATAAAAACCCAGCAAACCTGGAATAGAAAAGAACTTCCTCAACTTGCTAAAGAATATCTACAAAAAAACACTACAGCTAATGACATATTTAATGGGGAGAAACTAAGGGCTTTCCTGCTAAGATCATGAATAAGGCAAGGACGACCCTTTCTCACTGCTCCTTTGCAACATTGTCCTGAAAGTCATAAGGCAATAAGACAAGAGAAGGATATAAAAGATCAGAAAGGAAAAAATTAGGTAGAAAATTTCAGAGAATTGACCAAAAAAACTCCTGAACTAATTAATAAGCAATTATAGTAAGGTTGTAGGATACAACCTTAATATACAAAAGTCAACAGCTTTCCCAAATACCAGCAAAAAAGAACCGGTGGATTTGAAATTAAAAACAAAATACTATTTACATTAGCACCCCAATAATGAAATACTCAGGAATAAATCTAACAAAACATGTACAAGGTCTATATGAGGAAAACTACAAAGGAAAAAGAAATCTAAGAACTAAATGAATGGAGAGAAATTCCATGTTCATGAATAGGAAGATTCAACACCATCAAGATGTCAGTTCTTCCCAACTTGATGTTTAGACTCGAAGCAATCCAAATCAAAATACCAGGCAACTATTCTGTGGATATTGACAAACTGATTCTAAAGTTTAAATGAAGAGGCAAAAGACCCAGAATAGCTAAAAGAATATTGAAAAACAGGAACAAAACTGGAAGACTTCAAGACTGACCATATAACTACAGTAATCAAGACAGCATGGTACTGGTGAAAGAATAGACAGACCAGGAACACACAAAAAAACCAGAAATAGACCCACACAAATATGGTCAACTGATCTTTGGTTAAGGAGTAAAAGCAATACAATGAGAAGAGGTAGTCTTTTCAACAAATGGTGCTGAAACAACTGGATATCCACATGCAAAAAAAATGAATTTAGACATAGACCTTTTACCTTTCACAAAAATTAACTCAAAATGGATCACAGACTTAGGTGTAAAATGCAGACTATAAAACTAGAAGTTAACATAGAAGAAAACCAAGACGACCTTGGTTTTGGCAATGACTTTTTAGATACAACATCAAAGTACCATCCATGAAAAAAAGAACTGATAAACAGGACTTCATAGAAATTAAAAACTTATATGCTGCTCTGCAAAAGACACTATCAAGAAGACACTGTCAAGAAGAGAAGACAAACCACAAAGTGGGGGATAATATTTGCAAAGGTATCTGATAAAAGATTGTTATCCAAAATATACAAAGAACTGTTAAAACTCAACAATAAGAAAATGAACAATCCAATTAAAAAGAGATGTGAATAGACACCTTACCAAAGAAAATATATGGATGACAAATAAGCATATGAAAAGATTTTTCACATCATATGTAATCAAGGAACTATAAATTAAAATGAGAGAGCACTACACACCTATTACAATGGTAAAAATCCAAAACATTGACAACATCAAATGCTGAGGAAGATATAGGACAACAGGAACTCTCATTCACTGCTGGTGGGAATGCAAAGCAGTACAACCACTTCAGAAGATAGTTTGACACTTTTTGATAAAACTAAACCTTCTCTTAACATATGATCCATCAAATGCACTCCTTGATATTTACCCAAAGGAGTTGAAAGCTTACACCCTCAAACCTGCACATGGATGTTTATAGCAGCTTTATTCATAATTGCCAAATCTTGGAAGTAACCAAGATATCCTTCAGTAGGTAAATGGATAAATAAACTGTGGTACAACCAGACCATGGACTACTATTCAGTGCTAAAAATAAATGAGCTTTCAAGCCATGAAAAGACATGGAGAAACTTTAAATACATATTACTAAGCGAAAGAAGCCCATCTTAAAAGGCCATATGATTCTAAGTATATGACATCCTGGGGAAGGCAAAGCTCTGGAGACAGAAAAAAGATGAGTGGTTGCCAGGAGTTGGGGGGAGAGAGGGAAGAATAGGCAGAGCACAGAGTATTCTTTTCTTTATGCTGCTATAATGACGGATACATGTCATTATACATTTAAAAAACCCCAGACTGTATAACAGAGTGAATCAGAGTGAACCCTAATGTTAACCACGGACTTCGGGTGATAATGATGTGTCAACGTAGGTTCCTTGATCGTAATAAATGTACCACTCCAGTGAGGGATATTGGTAGTGGGGAAGGCTGTATGTGTATGGGGGAAGAGGGCGTATGGAAACTGTATTACTTTCTGCTCAGTTTTGCTGTGAACCTAAAACAACTCTAAAAAATACAGTCTATTAAAAAGGCTAAAAAAATCCATACAAGCATATTTTGAACATTCTTTGGCACTGAGAAACAACATAAACAAAGTTTAGCAATTTCTTTCATCAATACCTACCATATGCTTTTCTTCCTATGAGCTTTGTCTAATTCTTGGCCTACACTTAGAATCAATAATTGCAGTCGCTCTGAAGAAGCAGACGATCTCTGACAGGATGGAAAGCAATTGTTTCCACTGCAAATTTTATTCACAGGCATAAAACTAATTTAATAAGGATATTATAGGTATAATATGTACATGTAAAAGCAAAGTAGCAACAAAGAAGATGCCTTTCACATGTATAATTCAAAGATGTTTCTGTATTTTTTCATTCTGTTTCATTTCCTATGTAGCATGACAGAAATTAAATAGTAGTATAGCAGTTCAATAGTTTTCACTAAATTTAGGCAAGGTGTTTTCTTCCTTCTGGTAACACCAAATGCATTTACTATCTATACATCTTGGCATTTAATCACTTTATTTTCTTATTTTATAAAAATTTAATATTCTTAATATTCTCAAAGCCCTATATTTTGTTCATATTTCTCAAGTACATAAAGCACAATACTCCACATATTACGTGACCACTCAAATTTCCAGTTGGCTTTCAAACTCATTGAAAATAGGGTTAAAAGGTTTCTTAATTTAAACTTTCATTTAACTAGAAAACTTAATTAATTAATGTAAATTGTGCCACACATCCTTTATGAAGTATCTTTGAATATTATCCTATAATCCATACTTTATAAAATTCTCAATGTGAAATACAAATAACAAGTAAAAGATTTCAACATCTGTTTAAAGTATTTGTTTCTACAGATTTTGGCAGCAAAAAGAAAATGGAATACAATGGTGAGGAGGGGAATTACAAAAGGGGAAGGAACAAAAGGATACTGACTATAGCTTAAGATAAAAGTATTCAGCCTAGAAGGTTAGATTATAACAAAATTGTAACAAAACACGAAGCAGGAAAATAAGCAGTTATAATACTCTATACCATGCTCTAACTGACTAAGCTAACTGCCCAGCCCTCATTTTACCTTGATTTTAGTATTTTCAATTGAAAAAAAGTTTTTGTTGTCATGCAGAGATTTTCCTTTTAGACATTATTAGCTTTATAAGAAATATAAAAGTGAAAATTAGTAAAAGCTGATTCTTTATGTTGATTTAAGTTAAAAAAATCACAAAATTTAGTTTTTAATTCAAAATGGAAAATAAAGCCACATCTTCTCTTCTCTACTCCTCTAAACACACACACACACACGCACACACACAAGAATAAAAAATAGATTAGGTGTTCTTCAAGGAAGAAGTCAGAATCTCAAACCATGAATTTTCATTTGCCAAATTTGGTGAAATTTATTTTATTTTAATTTTTTTGTATGAAGTTCCTTCTGGGTTTGTTTCATTTCCTGAAAGCTTGCCATTTCTGACTTTTTAAAAAAATTTTTATTGAATCAATATTAATTATACATATTTTGGGGGTTCAACATTGAGATATGTTGATCAAATCAATATTACTAGCATACATATTGTTACAAATCATAATTATTCTTTATGCCCCTTGTCCAATCTCTCCCCCTCCCTCCTCTCTTCCCCCACCCCCAATTACCCTAGATTTCTTCTCTCCATCTGAAAGAATAATGGTTACTCTGCTGATTTGTTGCCTAGATGATGTGCCCAATGCTCAGAGGTGTGTTCAGGTCCTCCAATATTATCATAGAGCAGATGTTTCTTCTGTCACTCTGGAATGGGCTTTGTGGAGAGAGACATCCTCTTCTTTTCTTTCTCTCTGCTGGTGACTCTTCTTGTGTCAATGCACTCCAGTGGCTGGTGGACCATCTGCATGGTGGTTGTGGCATCTAGCCGCTTTTGCAGCAGCCATGGTTACCATGGTGGCTGTGGTGGGCAACCCACATGGAGGTGATGTTTTTGTCATACTCCTTGGTGCTAGCGGTGTGCCTGGTTGTGGGAGGGGGGTCCGGTCCCCAGCTCCATGACTCGGGTTGCTGGGAGGACTCCGAGGCGCTGGCGTGGTGTGCCTGGCTGTGGGAGGGGGGGTCCAGTCCCTGGCTCCACGCCTCGGGTCACCAGGCGGGCCCAAGGCATTGGTGTGGTGTGACTGGTTGGGGAGGGGGAGGGGGGTCCGGTCCTGGCTTCATGCCTCATGTCCCCAGGCAGACCCAAGGCATTGGTGGTGTATCTGAGCCAGAACTAATTTTTTGTCTTTTGCTTACTTCTAAAGTGGAGGAACTTCCTGTTGGGACCAGTACTTGACCTCTGTGGTTGAGCTAAATGGCTGCTTCCTTTGGAAAGGCTTTTTGTGCAGCACAGGTTATAATGGTTGACTTTTATACATACTTCTGGCTCTCTACAGACTCGGTACTTCTGGCTCTCTACAGACTCGGTGCACCTGGGTTGTGTCGTAACTCTGATCTGGGCCTGTGTCTTTTCATCAAACTGCACTCCATTCAATTCTATATTCCTGACCAGTCTCCTCTGAGTGGTCCTATGCTGACTGGGATGCAGATCAGCTGTCCCTGCTGTGCCCCAGTGTTCCTCCATTGGGTCCATCTTCCCCAATACCCGTGCTACAAACGCTTCCTGTGGGAAGGGCCGTGTGCCAGTCCCTTGCGATGATTCACCGGCCTCTAAGTGGCTCCATTTTTTCAGTTGTTGTGGCTCTGTGCTCCTATGTGGGTCCACGGGAACCCTATTAGTGGTCTTGCTGGCCTGGGGCCCACCAAGGTCTTCTTCTACCCTGCCACCTACGAGGGCAAAACTGTGGCTTTTGCCAGCTCCTGCTCCGTGTGCTCAGCCTCTGACTGTCTGCATTATTTCTTGTTGCAGCTTGCCCCTTTTGCCTATGACCACTTCTGTTCTGATTCAGCCCCTCTTCTCCAAATTTGGTGAAATTTAGATGAAAATGAATGTGGATTCAGAGAATTCACATGAAGTTCATCACAAAAGTAGCAATGTCACAGTCCTAGAAAAGTTTAGTCAAGGATTGATCCTTTATTTAGTGCTAGAAGACTCAGAAGGGTGGGGAGCCTATGAAATAAATGGAGAATGAACATAGAGATCCTGTTTCAAATGTAGAATGCCAAGAGATGTAAAACCCAAAAGAAACAAAAAGAATTTTATAGAAAAGCCTTTTTTTTTTTAAAAAAAAAACCTGTACCTAATATCATTGCCAAAGACATAAAAGATAACAAAAAGACCTAGAAAGTGAGCTGGTATAGCTCAGAAAAGAACCATAAGAGGAAAAAAAAATCAAATCTTAACAGATAAAAGCCACAATTAGGAAATTCAAAGAATCAAAACAGAAAATAAATTAAAAATGAATAAAGCTGTTGAGTATAGCTGACATATAACAAAGATACTAAGAAAGTGCAGAACAACTGGAAAAGAAAATATTTGCTAAAAAATAAAATAGTGAAAGGCCACACCCTTCTCTTGAAAAAAAAAATGATAAAGCATAATCAAATTCATGGAATACTTTGGTTAAGTTACTGTCAAGGTCAAAGAAAAAATATTATGGGCACCCAGGCAAAAGTAAGTCACTTTGAGAATGCGGAAAAAACGCAGTCTGGTGTTAGAATTCTGGCAACATTCAAAGCCAGAAGACCAAATCTCTACAACGTTCCAGGGTTAAGAAATAGGGCCCTAGAACGTTAAATCTAGCCAAGTTGTACTTCAAGTATGAAGACCGTAAACATTTACAAACATTAAAAAACTCAGGAAAGATAGCCATAAGCCCTTCTTGGGGGAAGAAAAAACCAACAAACACCACTTGCTGAAAAAATCCATTTATCTAAGTAGAATACAAATTGAAAAAAGCTCAGATTTTTTTCAGTTCTGTTCAATGCTGCAACCCTTATAAAACACCATATGGCACTAAGTAGATGCTAAAAAATTTGCTGAATGAATCCATAAACCAAGAAATAGATGACAACCACAACAACAGTATGCAAAAACCACAATAAAAGGACTGGTGATAATGAATCCTTTAAATTTGGAACTAAGATTAAATAAATGTAGAAATTATGATTACAGAACAGAATATAACTACTAATTTTATCAATATAAAAATAATAGCAAGTTTGGGTTCCTGACAAGATGCTGAATTAACACAGGATCTAGATCTACCTCCCCCAGTTAATCTGGGAGAACTTTCCTAAAGGTATTATGAATCCTAAGGAATAGTGTAGAAAAGTATGAGAGAAACCCCAGATGTCTATGCTGGAGTATGTATGGGTGGAGGGGTATGGAGGTTTGTAGTGCTGAGAAGAAAACAGCCAGTGGAGCTATGAACAGACACATTTCGAAAAGAGTAGTTTGGGTTCAGCTTGTGCTTCTCTCCTCTGTTGCCTGAGACACTTAATGCCTGCCACCTTACGACAGTACTGGTACAGACAGACATCCTCCAGAATAAAATTAGGACAGCACAGAAGCTCTGCTGGGAGTTGAAGAAAACAGGTAGGGACTGACTGACTGACTAACCTTTGCCAGTGACTTCCCAACTACTCTTACTCAAAACCACCAAGGTTGGTGGATTACCACCTAGAGAGAGTAACTTCTTCCAGTGTTGTTCTCCCTGGGGAGTTCTGTATGAAACTGCAATATGAGGACTTCTTTGAGGATATGAAGAGCGATATTTCACTGTGATTTCTTTTAATGCCTGGGCCCTCTAACAAAGTGAAGTGATCGACTGGGATGGTATAAGCTAGTCAGAAACTCAAACCACGGGGATACAGAAAAGATCACAAGGAATAAAAATCAAATAAACTGGTGAGTTAAGAGATATTATCAGACTGGATTAAAAAACCAAAATCCAGCCAAATGCTGTTTATAAAAGATATACCTAAAGCATAAGGATATAGTACAGTTGAAAATAAATGTAGAGAACTAGACCTACCAAGAAAATATTAACCAAAAGAAAGGTGCAGCTATATAAAGTTGAGGCAAGGTAGATTTAAGACAAACATGCCTTTACTGAGGATGGAGAAGGTTACTATGTATTGCAAAATTCACCAAGAAGGTATAACAACTCTAAATATGTATGAGCCCAATGAAATAGTCCTAAAATATATAAAACAATATATATGAAACTATTAACATATATAGAGAAATTGACAAATCCACCATAGTGGATTTATTTTAAGTACAATATTGATAAGTCTTGATGAACCAAAAACAAACAGAAAGTCACAAAGAATACAGAAGATTTGAACACACAATAAGATTAACCTAAAAGACATTTGTAAAATTGTGAATCTACCAATTTAAGAACACACATTTATCACAAGTCCACTTGAACCATTTAAAAACTGATCATGATTCAGGAAATAAAGCAAGCCTTAACACACCTTAAAGTGCTCATAATCTACTGGTAAGGGCAATACAAATCATTAGGAAACACTGTGATAAGTCCTGTCATAAAAGTGTTACAGTAAAATAAAATGTCATAAATTCATAAAATGTTATGGTAAAGACTGAAAGGTATTATCTGAAACAGATACAACACATACAGAATATCCAGAATATATAAAGAACTTCTAAGGGGGAAAAAAAAAGATCAATAATCCAGCAGAAAATGGGTAAACCATAAAAGTAGGTTATACATCACCTTCATAAGACCAGAAAAATTATAAAGTAAAATGAAAAAAGGGAGAAAGAAAAGAGAAAGAGAAAAGACAGACAGGCAGGCAAAGTCTTTGGGGAAACAGGAATTTCCATAAATTACTATACTGTACCTGGCACAACCACTTTGGAAAGCAATTTGAAAACATACTAAAGCTGACGATGGACATATTTAGCCTAGCAACTCTTTCTGTAAATATTTATCACAGAGAAACTTTTACCCATGTATAGGGAGACATGTCCCCTACATGCTGCAGCACCATTTATAACAGTAAAATAACTGGAAACAATATAAATGTTCTTTGATAGAAGTACTGATGAATGAATTAAGGAATATTCATTCCTACGACTAGTTTTACTGAATGAATGAGAGTTAAATAGAACTGAAAAACACTGAATTGAGTAAAAAAGCAAGTGCAAATAACAACGCCATTATGTACAATTTTAAAACCAGGTTAAAACAATATTAAATAATATCTGCTGCAATAAAAAATATAAAGAAAATACAAATTAAATTCATGATAGTGATTACCTTTGGGAAGAAAAGAAGAATGAGACTAGGAAAAATTATAAACATGACAGTAAACTTCTAATTTTTTTTCTTTTACAAATAAAAATATCTGTAGCAAATATGTCAGAACTGATATATGGTAGTTCTGGAAAATGAATTTAACAGTCTTTAAGGTATTATTCTCTGTATTTTACCTTTGGAAAAAAGGGGGTATTTTTTACTGTTTTCCTTTTTTTAAGTATATGTGGGTGTCTGCTTCTAGGTAACAGGGAGTAGCTGATGGAAGACCAAAGAACCCACAACTAGAAAACAGGATGAAATACAACAAATACCTGTTTAAGGACATCAGAAGGCTGCTGATGAAAGACTGGAGATGCCAAGATTTTAGAGAGGTGAGAACCTTAAAGAAGTGAAAGAGTGTCTGCAGCTACTTTTTCCTTGCAAGTATTTACTGATTTGGGATATAGAGACTAGCCTTTGTTTGGGCTGGGCTGCTGCTGATAGAGGGCTTTTGTCCTGTGGGCTGAGGACACGAAACTGAAGACTCCAGTAGCCAACATAACAATGAGAAGGGAGGGGTAGAAACTGAAGTGGTCACAATGCCAGCTGTCTCCTCAAAATACTTAACAAAATTTTGAGGCTTTGTTGGGTAGGAAATAAAAAAGGAAAGAAAGAAAAAAATAAAAGACAAGCAGAATGCCTCAAAAGAGCAGAGTAAGATTTTCTGTAATCTTCCTACACTGAGAGGATAAGGTTTTAAATTCAAGTAATGCCTAGCCCAGTAAATAGACTTAGAGGATTACTCCTGAAGAGCAGAGTGAACTAAAGAAAGATGGAATCTCATCAAAATTACAACCTAGCCTCCAGTCATACCAATCCCTAATTGGTCTAAGATATTCAGTACCTGCTTTTTTTTTTTTTTTGCTGCTGGTTGGTATGGGGATCCAAACCCTTGACCTTGGTGTTGTAACACTGCCCTCTAACTTCGGCACCTAATTTCAATGGTTAAGTAAGAGGAAACCATCTCTGAAGGAAGATAATGTAATAAATAATAAATGATATCTATGGTATCTTTCATATATACTGTCTGACGGCTCATTAAAAAGCCACTAGATATGTCAAAAGACAGGACCATGTCATCAAAAACAAAGAGAAAAAGGGTTCAGATATGGACCTATAGGTAATCCAGATATAGGAATTAGCAGACAGGGACACAAAAAAACTATAGCTGGGCCAGCCCCGTAGCTCACTCGGGAGAGTGCGGCGCTGGTAGTGCCGAGGCCGCGGGTTCAGATCCTATATAGGGATTGCCGGTGCGCTCACCGGCTGAGCGTGGTGCAGACCACACCATGCTGAGGGTTGTGATCTCCTTGCCAGTCAGGAAAAAAAAAATTATAGCTAATATTTTCAAAAACAGTGGAAAAATATAGAGAAAATACATAAAAAGATGGACCATTTCATAAGAGAATTGAGATCTATAAAAAGGAAAAATCAAATAGACATTCTAGAATTGAAAATATAATACCAGAAATTAAAAACTTACTAGGTTGTCTCAATAGTTAATTTTAAAAAGCAGAAGAAAGGATTACAAGAAAATAGAAAATGAATTACTAGAAAACAGGTCACTAGAAAACATTCGAACTGAAACACAGAGGAAAAAATTAAAAATATAGTGAATGTAACTGCCAATCTAGAATTCTACAACCAATAGAAATAGCTTTCAATTGAAGCTTTCAAATGAAGATGATACAACTAAAAAAAATAACAAAATTGGGCAAAGGATTTCAATAGACATTTCTCTAAAGAAGATATACAAATGTCCAATTAGCACATGAAAAGATGCCCAACATCATCAGCCATCAGGAAAATGCAAACCAAAACCACAAGACACTAGAGTTCCCACCCACTAGGATGACTTTAATCAAAAAGGATGACTTTAATCAAAAAGGATGACTTTAATCAAAAAGGATGTGGAGAAATTTGAATCCTTACTCATTGCTGGTAGAATGGTACAGACATTTTGGCAAACAGTCTGGTAGTTCCTCAAAATGTTAAACTTAGAATTACCATATGACCCTGTAATTCCACACCCTGGTATATATCCAAGAAAAATGAAAACATGTTTACTCAAAAACTTGTACACAAATGCACATGTAAAGTATTAGAATAAGTGAATTAGGCAAGGTTGTTGGATTCAAGATGCTGTGGATTGAATTGTGTCTCCCAAAGTCCATGTATTAGAAAATTAATCCTCACTGTGACAATGGTTAAGGGGTGGGAAAGGAAATCCTATTATGGTAACTGAAGGGTGGGGCCTTGAAGAGGTGATTAGACTGTGATGACCATACCCAAGTAAATGGACTAATCCATTGATGGTTTAATGGTGGTCATGAGCATGGTTCTGGAGTGCTTTAAAAGGAGAAGGAGTGAGGAGTTAGCTCTCTCTCTGCTTTCGCCATCCACAATGTCACACCCTGCTTTGCTGTGAAGAGTCACTACCCACCAACAGGGCTCTCTCATCAGATGTGTTCCCTAGATCTTGGACTTCCAGCCTCTGAAACAGTAAGCAATAAATTTTGTTTTCTTACATATTACCCAATTCCAGGTATTTTGTTATGAATAATAAAAATGGACTAATACAGAAAACTGGTAACAGAGAAGGAATGAAAAGATTAAGAAAGCAGGCCATAGTGTGAGAGAAAATACTTGTAACGCATATAATGAACAAAATATTCATCAAGTTATATATAGAATATATACTAATTAATAAGAAAAAGTGAGAGGGAGAGGGAATACTAAAAAAAAAGAAAAAAGACGTGTATTAGACAAGGAAGGACAAACAAAAGGTTTCACCTGAAGCTTCCACATAGAAGTGAAGTGAAGCAGCTCTTTAAATGCATGATACTGTTACCCCTAAGATTTTTCATGCACTGTTCCAGTGACTTCAAGTGTGATTTTTATCTGACTAGCTCATACTTGTAATTCAAAACTCTATTTGATATTACTTTCTCTAGTAACTGCTCCCTGACTGACCCCCCCAGAAGTTGGTGGTTTCTTCCATAAACTCTCAATCTCCTATATAAGCTAAATATTTGTAATGAGTTCCCAGGACCTAATATAGTCCCTTGGATATAGTACATATTAGAATTTGGATAAATAAATGACATCTCTTTTCTCCTGCAAAGAAACAATTTTCCTCCTTTCATGTAAGAACAATGAAACTTTTAACTCAGAATCCATACATTCAAAAATCAGTAACATTAAGATACCCTTTTAGTTTGTGAAAAGTTATGTCTGTTCCTAACCTAACCTGAAAAATAAATTGCCCAACTACTTCTATGTATTTTCTCCATTCTTTGCTGAAATTATCTAAGAGAGAAATTCAGATAGCCCGTGCCCCATTTGGCAGCTTGGCAAGAAGCTGACTTAGCACCTCAATCCAACGTAGGAACAGGTTAATTCTAGTTGCTAAGCTATAGTAGCAGCCTCCATCTTTCTAACAAGGTCATTTCCTCAACTTTGCACAGTCACCTACATATTCCCAGCTCCTCTTTCCCTCCATACATGTAAGTCTCTTCCACATGCAGGTCCAGTCTAGCTATGCCCAATTTAAAATGTGACTATCTATGGGATAAGTAGAGCTCAGGAATTTTATGTGCTCTGCTATTTCTCTGCTTGTACGTAACTCCCTAATAAACCTATTTTACATTCATACTGCATGTGTTCATAAAGCAAGTCCTCATTCTTCCTCTATATGTCACAATTTTAAAATTTGTAAAGAGAATTTTACTTGCAGTCTCGCCAGAATCACTCCTATGGAATGATGGAATGGTTATTTTAATCAATCTTCTATTTTGTCAACCTTCATAATAAATGACACCATGTGGGCCTTACACCTTTGCTAAGAAATACTCATGAACTGAAACAAGAGCCCTCTTCAATTTAGTCGATGGGCAACCCTGGTCACTCCCATTAACTTCCCTACCAGCTGCTCAGTTGAGTACTGTCTCCAATCATATCTGTGTTCAGATGAACTATTACTCAGACTTTGTAGAACATACCTTCAGTGTTGTTCTGTTCCTCGTATGCTTTCAGAAACCAGCTGTTCTTGAAACTTCTCCTCATATGTAACCTTCCCAGAGATCACATCCCTCCCTCACTCCCTCCCACACATGCTTTGAATAATAGTTCACTTACAATATTCTACGAAATTAGTTTCCCTTCTTTCCTCTAAACCAAGGAGTTGGCAAACTTTTTCCTAAAGAGCCAGAAAGTAAAGAGTTTAGGCCTATGGGCCATGCTGCCATAGATAATAGGTAAATAAATGGGCATGACAGTGTTCTAATAAAGCTTTATTTACAAAAAAATGCAGCAAGCCCATGGACCATAGTTTGCCAACCCAGAAAACTTCTGGTCTCTTCATATATCAGCATCATTATAATTATCCTGAATTTGTAATGGTTTACTGACACTGGTACTGTACATTAAGTTCAATATATTTTATCAATTAAAGCTGAGGTATATGTGCAAATGTTTTAGAAATTTTTTGTGATAAGAGGTATTAAAAATATTCTCGTCATTTACTAGTTAACCAGCAAATTTAACTGACTAGAACACATTCACTGATAATTGAAGTTAACTTAGGTATTACCTAATTATGAAAATAAATGTGATAATTTAAAAATAATAATATATAGATGACTAACAATCAAACATATAATCAACTGTATAGAAGATGACATATCTTATAAAAAATATACACAATGAATGGTAATGATGGGATTGTGATGATTTTGCTTTTAGCATATTTTCTGTAGTAAGAAAAAAAGAGTTCCATTAAAGCACATGATGCAAAGACACAAGCTTATGATCGCTAGAATTTTTCCTTTAGTCTGGAACTAAAAATAAATAATGAAATTAAATTTAAGAAAACTTCAACCATTCTATTCTATGATCCTTCTTAAAAAAATATTTATATTAATTAAACAGATAAATTAAAATTTTCATTTACCTGTCGGTTCCTTTCATCCATTATGCGTGTGATTTGTATTTTCTTCCGCCCCATTTTCAGTCACCTTTCCTTCCTTATATTCCAAATATTTAATTCAAATTTAATTTTCTTCAATACCCTAAATGCATCATACACAGCTTCTATTATTTCAGCTTCTAGTCCAAGGGCTACAGCTGAAATTTTCTATAAGATCTAAAAGAAAACACAAATTAGTAGATTTAAGTTTGTAAATCATAAGAGCATTATACAAATTTCAAATATGCATTTATGTTACACACAGACAGTATTATTAGTTGAAATTTCTGGTTATATAAAATTAGTAAATACACTTAAGTCTTATTCATTTTACCCCTAAAATATCTCTTGAGTCTTTTTGTGCTTCTAGTTCTGGCTAAACTAATGCCATTATAATGTTTGAGGTTATCTTAACGCATATAATAACAGCAATAAGAGCCAATATTTATCAAGATTTTTCTATGTGCCAGGCACTTTTCTACATATGAACATGTCTTAATTCATTCGATCCTAATTGCAATCTATTGAGTTAGTTATAATTATCATCTCCATTTTACAAACAGGGATACTGAAACACATAAAAATTAAGAAATGTGCCCAAGGTCACACAGTAAGAGGTAGAGCTTGGGATTGAAACTCAGGGAGTCTGGCTCTGGAACTTCTACTCTTAAATCTTATAGAAAATCCTTAAAAGCTTCTGATGGCCTCCATGCCAAAGGATGAACTAATCTGGATAGCACCAATCTGCCTTTACAAAATCTTCTTGCAAACTGCCTCAGCCTCCAGCCAAATTACTATTTGTCATTACACAAAGACACTATATATTTTCATAATAATATGTATTTAAATGAAATACTATTCCCTTGACCGTTTAATGAATACCTGTTTATCAGTCAAGATTCAGTTAGAATGTTACCTCCCTAATGAAGCCAAAACTCACTTCCCTTGGCAGAATAAACCATAGCACCTTTATGTGTGTGTATGTGTGTAAATTCCAAGTCTGCTTTCTTGAGACTCTGAATCCTTTGAGATTTGAAAAACCCTTTAAGGGTTTTTTATTCCATCTATCTCTGTAGAAGAATGACTGGCAGTGACATAGTTTGTCATGTTCTGAATGATGGTTGTGTCACTTAAAAACCTAGTGCTTTCAAAACTGACATAATAAAAATAACTACTTATGGGAGAACGGGGAACAAATGCTAAAACACTCACAATAATAAATTCCCAAGGGAATTTTATTGAAGTATTTTTAATACTATGCACGTATATCTATAAAACTTCAATCATACTGTGCAAATCCAGTGTTTGATTAAATCTGATTTTTGTTCAAAGGCAAAGAGCCTTTTATTATCACCAGCACTATCATGAGCACAGCACTTATTACTTATCTTCCCTCATTCATTATTTTATTTCTTTATTCATATAAACATTAATTGTTCATCTATTAGCAATTGATAACCTATTAATTGATCACCTACTTACAATAAATGTACTTCAAACAACTAAAGCAGGCACAAAGGATAAAATGGTCAAGAAAAATAAAGACATGCTTCCTAATCTCACAGAGTTAAGAATCTAGTAGAGAAAAAAAGACATTAATCAAACCATCATACAGATGAGTTTGTATATTTCAAAACTAAATAGTTCATTATCTGTCCTAAATCTGACCTAAATTTGTGGGTCAGAAAAGACTTCCCTGAAGATGCGCCCTCACACTCAAGTCTGAGTATGAGGATGTATATGCTAGGCAGAGAGAACAGCATGTGCAAAAGCCCAATGACAAAAGGGAGCAGAAGACATCAGAGGAACTAAAAGATGGCTAGTCACTGGCGGGGTTCAATCAAACAAGCAGCTGTGTTGTAGAACATTTCTCTTTCCTCAACAGACTGCATTATAAACAATAGAGATTGGCTTACTCCAAATTATGCTTCCTAACAGATCACATTGCATCCAGTTCTCCTTACAAAAACTTGTACCGCAGTAGGCAAGAAAAATATTTACACATTTCACTGTAGAGATGTTATTGCTAAGGTATACAAGATCTATTAAGGTCTACAAGATATATACTCTGTACTATCTTCTAAAATATGAAAAATTCTGAATTCTAGAATGCATCTCGGCATTCTGCTTTTGACAATGGTGGAGTGGTTGTTTCAAACTAACTAGAAAAAAAAAAGAAAAAGTAATCTGTTTTAAAACACTGGAGAACTTTCAAGACAGCAAGAATGTGCAGGGCTAAAATCTGGAAAAAACAAATTAGACTAGTCTTTGGACTTATTTTGTCTGTAGATCCCAAAACGACTGGCTGACGGACTGAGAAAGTTGAGCTTTCAAGAGATCTATGGGTGGGGGTACAAAAATTAGATTCAGGACCTGCCAAGGAAGAACAGCTCTAGTAAACACACCCAAGTATCTGGAGAGACTCCAAAGGACTACACCCTAGGCACAAAGGTAAACCAGAAACAGATTAGCCACACAGGGAGGGAAGCACAGCTTCAAATCATCTCAACCCCTGATTAGATTAAGGTAATCTGAGCTAGCTAATGCCATTAGTCTAGCTGTATGCCAGTGGCAAAATTGTTATCTTTCTCAGTAGAAAGATAACATAATCCAGAAATTTAAATTATTTTATCATTCTTCATATAAAATGTCTAGAAATAAACAAATAACCAGTTAAAATCTGACTGAAAACCAAGATTTAAAAATGGAAAGAGAAACAGACCCACAGTAGATCCAGAGAATGGTGTTATCAGAGAAAGACTTTAAAATAAGTTAATTGATGTGTTCAAGAAATTAAAATACAAAATAAAGAATTTTAGCAGACAATAAAAAATGGAAAACACAATAAAAAAATATAATTTTGAGAACAGAAATTAATTGATAGATGGGCCTCATAATAGGAAAAAGCTTTAAAAAAAAAAAAAAAAAGAATCAATGACCCAGAAAACAGGAAAGAAGAAAATACCTACAACGAAGCACAGAAAGACAAGAAAGTGGGAAATACAGAAAAGAGTGTGCAAAATTATGGAACATGGAAAAAGGATCCAAAATACAAGTAACTGGAGTCCCAGCAAGGAAGGAGAAAACACGTGGGGGAAAGGAAATATTTAAAGACGCAATAGCTAAGAATTTTCAAAACTGACCGGTGAGACATCAAGCCACAGATTCAAGAAGCTCTACAAACCCCCAAGCAATACAGATACAAAGAAAACAGCACTTGAGGGAAAGAGAGAGAACACCAATTTCCCACCCCCACCTCAGATAGATTTTAAAATCAGCCAGAAAAATAAAAAAGATTAACTTCAAGAAGCAACAGTAAGATTTATATCTAGCTGACTTCTTCACATATATAATGGAAGCCAGAAGACAATAAAATGAAATCTCCAAAGTGCTTGGGGGTGAGGGGGGGAGGAGGAGGAATGCCAAACTAGAATACTTTATGACAAAAAAAATCCTTCATAAATGAAGGCAAAATAGAGACATTTTTAGGAAAACAGAAACAGACAATTTGTCATCAGCAAACACTGAAGGGACTTCTTCAAGTAGAAGGAAAAAAAGATCCCAGATATAGTTTGGATATACACAAAAAAATGAAATGAAATGAACAGGGAAAATAAGTGGGTGACTCTAAATGAACACTGACTAAATAAAATAATAATAATATTTTGTGGGATATAAAATATTACAACACACAATAATAGTGCCTAACCGGGGAGGGTAGCAAATGAAGTTAGTGTTCTAAAATCCTTTCATTGACTAGGAAAATGAAAAAAGTACTCATTTACTTTAGACATCAATAAGTAAAGGATACACGTGGTAATCTCTGGGTAACCATTTCAAGAATGGTAAAAGTATGAATAGCTAAAAAGCTTTAAAAAAAATGGAGAGAGAAAAAATGGACTAATACATAACCCAAAAGACAAGAAAGGAGAGAAACAGAAAGCAAACAGAGAGATGACTGATTTAATCAAAATGTATCAGTAACTACATTAACTATAATTAAACTAAACTCTCAAATTAAAAAAAAAAAGAACTGGATTTAAAAAACAAAACGCAATTTTAAGATGATTACAGAAGATATATCTTAATTATTGGGACATAGAAAGAATGAAAGTAAAAGCATGAAGAAAAATACACCATGTAAAACACAAACCCAAAGAAAGTTGTGTGGCTATACTTTATCATAGTAAACTTTAATGCAAGGGATAGATACACACAAATGGACAGAGATATAGAGGAATACCTTAAAACAAAATTAAATTCACCAGGAAAACACAACAATTCTAAATCTGAGTGCTCCTAATAACACATATAGTCAGAAATCTATTCCTAAAAACCAGACATTCTGTGCAAAAACCATAAAGAACATATTTTTCATTATTTTAAATAGGAAAAATTAAAAACATTACACATCAACTCATAAATCCCCAATCATTTCTCTTTTAAAATTAAACACACTGAAAATGCCCATTTATAGCAGTAAATTATCACTTAGGATGTAAAATGCTTACTACATGACTTCATATGAAATAACTTTATCACTGGCTTTTCCTTCTCCATAATTTAATACCTTCTGAACTTTTTTATGCATTCTACAAATCTAAGCAAAAATAAGGGCAATGAAAAGGCAAATGAAACACAATTAGAAACACATTCAAGCAATACACACATGGCAAACAATGGCTCAAAGACTTCTAATAGTATAATTTCTTGCTTTTTGCCAGCAACATCAAAGATACACATTCCCTCTGCTGACACTCAGCTTCAAACCGTCTACATGTGATTCTAATATTCTATGAATTGTATTTGGAAAGTAATTTGTGACTTTTCCCATATGCCAGTTTGTTAAAATTTTGTACCAAATTTTGCAGATATAAAAACATATTTTTCCTCAATAAACTTCAGCCAAGAAATAAGAGTGTGCTTGTATATAAAGCCAACACTGAAAGAACTAAGTCAAGTCTGAAATTATAGCAAGTTGATTTTTTTTTTTTCCTTTTTGTCTTTTTTCGTGACCGGCAATGGATCGCAACCCTCAGTGTCGCGCCCGTACCGGACCGGGACCGGCAACGGGATCGCAACCCTCGGTGTTGCTCCCACACCTCGCACAGCCAGTGAGCGGGAACCAGTCTGTATGTGGGATCCGAACCCTCTGCGGGAGAGCCGCCGCGCTCCCAAGCGGCGCACTGTAGCAGTGCGCCACCGGGCCGGCCCTAGCAAGTTGATTTTAACAAAGCTTTCTTGGTACCTGAAAGAACAAGCAGATCAGAACTAAGGAATAAACAGACCAAAACAAACAGGGAAAGATGTGAACATGACAATTAACAACCTAACTGACATATGAGGGTACTTCAGTAAGTTCATGGAAAGAGTCATATTATCTTCTAATTCTGGTTTTCCATGAACTTACTAAAGTACCCTCACATAAGATAGAACACCAGACCTAACAACTGCAGAAAATACTTTCTTTACAAGTGCATACAAAATGTTTACTGAAAGTGACTACATGCTGGATCATAAACTAAGTCTTAACGAATTGCAAAGAACAGACATGTTCCCTGACCTCAGACAAAGTAAGTTAGCAATTAATGACAAAAACTTAACCTGAAAACCTTATGTATGTGAGAAGCAAGCAATAAACTTTCAAAATACCTACAGGTCAAAAAAGAAATCACAGTGAACATTAGAAAATATTTTGAATGGAATGCAATTAAAAATACTTTATATCAAAATGTATGGAATATAGGGCCGGCCCGTGGCTCACTCGGTAGAGTGCAGTGCTGATAACACCAAGGCCACGGGTTCGGATCCCATATAGGGATGACCGGTTCGCTCACTGGCTGAGCGTGGTGCTGACAACACCAAGTCAAGGGTTAAGATCCCCTTACCGGTCATCTTTAAAAAAAAAAAAAAAAAAAAAGTATGGAATATAGCTAAAGCCATGCTTAAGAGGGAAACCGATAGCTTTAAAATAGACAGGGGAGAAGGAGGAAGGCCAAACACCAATTTCTTTCTTTTTTTTTTTTTTCCCCTTTTTGTCTTTTTTCGTGACCGGTAACGGGATCACAACCCTCAGTGTCACGCCCGTACCGCGAACGGCAACGGGATCGCAACCCTCGGTGTCGCGCCCGCACCACGCTCAACCAGCGAGTGGACCAGTCTCTATATGGGATCTGAACCCTCGGCAGGAGCGCTGCTGTGCTCCCAAGCGCCGCACTCTACCGAGTGCGCCACCGGGCTGGCCCCAAACACCAATTTCTAAACAACCATCTCAAAGAGTTACAAAAAGAACAAAGTAGACTCAAAACAGTAGAAAGGAAGAGCAAAGAATAATGAAATAGAAAACAAACACACAACAGAGATCAACAAAGCCAAGAGTCAGTTCTTTGGAAGGACTAATAAAATTGGTAAGTCCCTGGCAAAAGCCATAAAGAAAAAAGAGAAACAGCCCATAACATACCTAGTCTCAAAGGTCTTAGATGAGGAAATATGGATTTTTTCATATTTGTCCTGCGTACATATTTATCACATAAAGACTAACACAAATAACCAAAAAAATCTGCCAGTGTAGTAAATATCTTATAATGAAAATAAATTTTCATGTGTAATCTCTAATTGTAATTTCCTATATTTCCTTTTTACACACTCTAATAGCCTAATTGCAACAATCCTTTGATCTCACTAAGACCTACAATTTATTAAGCCTTTTTCAATGTCCCTTACCTACTCCTTGTCTTCCTTACTTCCCTCCTCATCCAGTTTTATTTTCATATACCTTACCTCCCTTGGCTTCCTCCCCGCTGCCTTCATTTCACGGCAAAACATGACTCCTGAGGCCTGCTCCCATGTAGCTAAATATAGCTGGAGAAAAAATAATCATGTTAATCATGCTAATTAATCTGACTTTAATTTCATGGACGTCATGAACCTCAAATATTCCCTTTATACTACAATCTTCCATTTCCCAATTTCCTGGTTAATTATTTTATGCCATATTCTCTCTATTAACATCTCCAACACTCATCCCTCATCTTCACTCTCAACTGGATCACTCCGCTACCTATTCTACCTGCAAATTCCTGCCATCATAACGATCAACCCATCAGCATCTCTCCCATATGCTTTCCTTCCTGTTTAGATCTTGGGTACAGTAATTCTTCCTCTCTTTCCTACAATATCAAAATTTTCTTCTATACTGGATAATTCCCATCAGCTAAATAAATAAATGATGCTATTAATTCATGTATGTAAAGCAAAACACAGAAAAAAACAACTTGACCCTGAGAGAAATTTAAAATGTACTACATAATAAATCTATATTTGCAAAATGGTGGAAGTTTCAATTTTATAAAGATATTAATTCTCCCCAAATTAATCCAGACACTCAATGCAATCCCTATCAAAATACCAGAAAGTTTTCTTGTACTGTATGTGGAAACTGACAAGCTGATTCTAAAGTTCATTTATAAATACAAAGGTGAAAGAATAGCCAAGATAACTTCAAATGATAATGCTAAAAGACACACATACCATCATTTATCAGACTTATTATAAAGCTATAATAATTAAGATGCCATGATTTTTGGCTCAAAGGAAAAATCAAAAAATCATAAGCTAGCAGAAGAAAGAGAATAATAAATTTTGGAGCAAAAATAAATAAGAATAAAAAACTGTAGAAGAAAATCAACAAAACCAAAAGTTGTTTCTTCAAAAAGATAAACAAATTGACAAACCTCTGGTTAGACTTAGAAGGAAAAGAAAGAAGACTCAAATTACTAAAATTAGAAGTGAAAGTGGCAACATTACTACCTATTCCAGAGAATTAAACAGGATTTTAAGAGGGTACTATAAACAATTATAAGCTAACAAAGGGGATAACCTAGATAAAATGGACAAATTCCTAAAACATAAAACCTACCAAGACTTAATCACAAATTAATATAAAAGCTGAATGGACCTATAACTAGCAAGGAGACTGACTTCATATTAAAAACTTCCTGACAAAGAAAAGCCCTGGACCCAATGACTTCATTGGTGAATTCTACCAAACAACAACTTAAAGAACACAAACCAATCCTTCTCAAAGTCTTCCAAAAAACTGAAGAGGGAGGAACATGTTTTTTACCCATTCTATAAGGTCAGCATTGCTCTGATACTAAAGCCAAAAACACTACAAGAAAAAAAGAAAAACAACTTCACAACAATATCCCTTATGAACATTGACATAAAAATCATCAACAAAATACCAGCAAACTGAATTCAGCAAAATATTAAAAGGATTATATATAATGACCAATTTGGATTTATTCCTGGAATACAAGGATGGTTCAACACACTAAAATCAATGTGATATATACAACCTTAAGAGAATGAAGGAAAAAAACTACACGATCTTCTCAATTAATGCCAAAAAAGGATTTGATGAACTATAACACCCTTTAATAATAAAAACACTCAACCAACTAGGAATAAAAGGAAACTACCTCAACATAATAAACACCATCTATAAAAATCCCACAGCTACCACCACACTTGAAAGACTGAAAGCTTTTCGTCTAAGATCAGGAACAAGATAAGGATGACCAGTTTCACCACTTCTATTCAACATGTAATGGAAGTTCTACCCAAAGCAATTAGAGAAGAAGTAAAAGTCATCCAATTTGGAAAAAAAAGTACAAACATCTCTGCAGATGACATGTTCTTAAATGTAGAAAACCCTAAAGATTCCGTGAAAGAAAGGTCAGAACTAATACACAAATTCAGTAAAGTAACAGGACACAAAATCAATACACAAAAATCAGCTGCAGTTCTATGTACTAACAATGAACAATGTGAAACAAGAAAACAATTCCACTTACAATAGCATCAAGAAGAACAAAATATTTAGGAATTAACCAAGGAGGTGAAAAACTTGTACACTAAAAACTAAAAAACATTGATGAAAGAAATTAAAGAAAAACACAAATAAATGGAAAGATATCTTATGAATGGCAAGACAATGTTATTAAGATGTGAATATTACCCAAAGTGACCTACAAATTCAATGCAATCCCTATCAAAATCCCAATGCCATTTTTGCAGAAATAGAAAAGGCCATCCTAAAATTCATATGGAATCTCAAGAGACTCCAAATCGCCAAAATAATTTTGAATAAGAACAAAGTTAGAGGACTCACACTTCCTGATTTCAAAACTTACAACACAAAGCTACAGTAATCGAAACAGTGTGGTACTGGCATAAAGACAGACATATAGACCAATGGAATAGAACAGAGAGCCTAGAAATAAACCCTCACCTATATGGTCAAATGATTTTTGACAAGGTTACTGAGAACATTCAATGGGAAAGGATAGTCTTTTCAACAAATGGTGTTAAGAAAACAGAAAATCTACATGGAAAAGAATGAAGTTGGATACTTACCTAACAACATATTCAAAAATTAACTCAAAATCGATCACAGATTTAAATCCAATCACTAAAACTATAAAACTCTTAGAAGAAAACAGAGAAAAAGCTTCAAGACATTGGATTTGGCAATGATTTTTTAAGTCATGACACCAAAAGCACAGCCAGCAAAAGAAACAGACAAACTGGATTTTAGCAACCCACAGAATGGGAGAAAATAATCGTAAATCACCTATCTGATATGGGATTAATATCCAGAATATATAAAGAACCCCTAAAACTTAACAACAACAACAATGACAACAATTAAAAAATGGGCAAAAAACTTGAATAGATTTTTCTCCAAAGAAGATACGCAATTGGTCAATAAGCACATGAAAAGATGCTCAGCATCACTAATCATTGACAAATGGAAATCAAAACTGCAATGAGATACTAGATACTTTACACACATTCAGAGGGATATGGGACATTCAGAGGGATATGGGAGGGAGGAAGGGAGGGAGGAAGGAAGGAAGGGAGGGAGGAAGGAAGGAAGGAAGGGAGGGAGGAAGGAAGGAAGGGAGGGAGGGAGGAAGGAAGGAAGGGAGGGAGGGAGGAAGGAAGGAAGAAAGGAAGGAAGACAGCAAGCCTTAGCATGGGTGTAGAAAAATTGAAACCCTTGAGCACTGTTCCTGGGAATGTAAAATAATGTAGTTGCTGTAGAAAACAATATGATGGATCCTCGAAAACACAGAATTACCATTTGATCCAACAATACCACTTCTAGGTATGTACAAGAGTTGAAAGCAGGGTCTTGAATAGATATTTGTACACCAATGTTCATAGAAGCATTATTCACAATAGTGAAAAGGTGGAGTTAACTCAGTGTCCATGAACAGGTGAATGGATAAATATCATGTTGGGGGTGTGTGCGTGTGCCTGCGTGTAAACCAGAATATTATTTGACCTTAGAAAAAGAAGAAAATCCTGCCACATGCTACAACATGGATGAACCTTGAAGACATTATGGTAAGTGAAATAAGCCAGTCAAAAAAGGACCTATGTGAAGTATCTAGAGTACTCAAATTCATAAAGACAGAAAGGAAAATGGTAGTTGCCAGAGACTGGAGGGAGGGAGAAATGAAGAGCTACTGTTTAATAGATACATAGTTCCAGTATGGGATGATGAAAAGTCCTGGAGATGGCTGGTGGTAATGGCTGCACAGCAACATGATTTTACTTATTAATGCCACAACTATACACTTAAAATGGTTAAAAAGGTAAATTCTATGTTATGTATATTTTACCACAATTTAAAAAAATACAAGAACTCAATAAAAAAAAGTGTGTACAAACGAAGGACAAAAATCATATGATTATCTCAATCAATGAAAAATGGCATTTGACAAAATTCAACATCCCTTCATAATAAAGACTCTCAGCAAATTAGGTACAGAAGGAAATGATCTCAATACAGTAAGAGCCATTTACAACAAACCAATCACCAATATCATCCTGAATGGGGGAAAAAAAAGCTTTCGGTTTTTCCCTTAAGAACAAGACATGGATGCCCACTCTCACCCCTCCTATTTAACACAGTATTGGAAGTACTAACCAGAGCAATCAAAGAAATAAAGGGCATCCAGATTGGAGATAACAAAGTCAAACTGTCCTTGTTTGCACACGACATGACCTTATGTATAGAAAAACCTATAGGCACTACCAAAACACTCTTACAGCTGATTAACAATTGCAGAAATGCTGCAGGATACAAAGTCAACACCCCCAAATCAGTAGTGTTAATACTCCAGTAGCAAACTAGCAGAAAATGAAATCAAGAAGCAAGCCCATTTACAATAGTCCCCCTCAAAACTAAAATACCTAGGTATCAATTTAATGAAGGAGGTGAAAGATCTCTACAATGAGAACTACAAAACACTACTGAAAGAAATTAAAGAGGACACAAAAAGGTGCAAAGACATACCACGCTCTTGGATGGGAAGAATGAACATTGTGAAAATGTCCATTCTACCCAACGCAATCTACAGATTCAATGAAATCCCCATCAAAATACCAATGACATTCTTCATAGAAACAGAAAAAGCAATCCTAACATTCATATGGAATAACAAATGACCCCGAATAGCCAAAGTAATCCTGAACAAAAAAAAATAAAGCTGGAGGTATAACACTACCTGATTTCAAATTATACTACAAAGCTATTGCCACCAAAACAGCATGGTACTGGCATAAAAACAGACACTTGGATCAATGGAACAGAACAGAAAACCCAGGAATCAACCCACATACCTACAGCCAACTGATCTTTGACAAAGGCACTGAGGAAAAGACTGCCTCTTCAATAAATGATGCTGGGAAAAATGGACATCCATATGCAGAAAAGTGAAACTGGACCTGTACTCTTACCATATACTAAAATCAACTCAAAATAGTTAAAGGCTTAAATATAAGACTGGAAACCATAAAATTACTAAAGGAAAACATAGAGGAAACATTCCAGGAAGTAGGACTGGGCAAAGATTTTATGAATAAGACCCCAAAAGCACAAACAACAAAAGGAAAAATAAATAAATGGGATTATATCAGACTAAAAAGCTTCTTCACAGCAAAGGAAACAATCAACAGAATGGAAAGACAACCTACGGAATGGGAGAAAATATCTGCAAACTATACATCCAACAAGGGTTTAATATCCAGAATGTACAAAGAACTCAAACAACTATATAGTAAGAAAACAAATAATCCAATTTAAAAATATGCAAAGGAAATGAATAGACATTTTTCAAAGGAAGACATACAATGGTCAACAGGTACATGAAAAAATGCTCAGCATCACTAGTCATCAGAGAAATGCAAATCAAAACCACACTGAGATATCATCTCACCCTAGTTAGAATGGTCATTATTAAAAAGACCAAGAATAACAAATGTTGGTGAGGATGCAGGGGAAAAAGGAACTCTTCTACTCTGTTGGTGGGACTGTAAATTAATACAGCCATTACACAAAACAGTATGGAGGTTCCTCAAACAACTACAGATAGAACTACCATATGATCCAGCAATCCCACTACTGGGTGTGTGTGTGTGTATATATATATATATATATATATA
>NW_007726504.1:663118-692188 GCF_000696425.1 Galeopterus variegatus
TATATATATATATATATATATATATATCTCCAAAGGAACGGAATCATCGTGTCAAAGGAATACCTGCATTCCCATGTTCATTGCAGGTCTATCTACAATAGCCAAAATATGGAACCAAACTAAGTGTCCATCAGTGGAAGACTAGATAAGGTAAATGTGGTATACATACACAATGGAATACTATTCAGCCATATAAAAGAATGAAATTCTGCCATTTGCAGCAACATGGATGAGTCTGGAGAAAATTATGTTTAGTGAAATAAACTAAACAAAGAAAGGGAAATACCACATGTTCTCACTCATAACTGGGTACTAAGAAGGTAGGGACACAAGGAGGAATGAAGGAAAGAAAAAAAGAAAAGACCACAACAATATGCTGAACTTTCAGGAGAGAACAAACCTAATAAGCATACTAGAGATGATGGGGAGGGAAAGAGGGGGTTTGGGAAGTAATAGGTTGGGTAAAGGGCATAAAGAAATAACATGATTTGTAAGAATAAATATGCCAATAATAAATAAAAAAAATTTTTTTAAGTATACATACCTTTAAAATAATTGCAGGAGTCACGTATTAATTCAGACTAATCTCTAACTTTTTAGATGAAATGAGCATTTATTTTTCTATATGGTAAAGCTAAAGGGGTTTTACTAAAAATGGCAACACTCAAAACCTATCTTTAAGAAAACACAGATGGACATTTTTCACATAGAGAAAGTAATATATCTTTTCCTGGTTGGAAAAAAGAAATCTCTCTAAATCCCAAGGCCTATATCTGTATTCAGGCAACATTAACACAGGAAAAAATAACTTTAAACTCTCAGATAACTAAAAAAAAATTTTTAGTATGTCATTTTTTTTAAAGATTCACAATATGAGCTCTGCTCTCTCAATTTAAAAAATAAAGAATCAAGGACTAAGATTCAAACCGAATCAGTACTTATCTGATTACAGATGTCTACAGTCTCTTCAAACCAATTTTGTTTACTATTTTAAAGAAACTTGTTGCTTAAGTAAATAAATATTTTAAGAGCATGAACTTTAAACATACGGTGAACTTTACTTTTTAAACTCGGCCCTTATTAACACCAATCACTGAGTTCATCAGAACATCCCCATTTTGATGATTTTGGTGAATCAATCAATACACCTTAAATTTTTAAGAAGCTACTAAAATGAACTTTGAAATAAAAATAACTATGTATTATCAACAATAACAATGACAAAAGATATATGGATGTTCATCACAATGCAATCAAAATGATGAATACATGGGTCAAAAATAATATGCAAAGCACACAGGCATAGCCTGTCCATAAAATACTGCAACAACTGAAAAGGCTGAGCATTGTACAACAAATGTTCACAATACACTGCTGTGGGTAGAAAATTTATAATTCTAGTTTTACTTTTTAAAATTCTGTAGATATTGTGTGCACAGAGAAAAGACTAGCAGCATATATTCATGTTATTGAAAGTTATAACTTGGATGGGCAGTTTTAAAAATTATTTTCATTTTTTCTAAAATATACTCCACTGTTGCGATAAGGAAAAAAGTTATCACAAACAAGAAAAACTAATGGCTACTTTTAAAATTAAGAAGAAAAAAAAAATCCTGAAAGCCAGAAAGCATTTAAGAATGAACTTTAAACATTATTGAAATGTTCCTTCTACTTAAGCATTGTGTGCAACTTTCAATTACTTTCTTCATAACATGCTTAGAATTTCAAAGCATTATCTGACTCAGAAGTCTACTGCAAGGCCGGCCCGTGGCTCACTCGGTAGAGTGCGGTGCTGATAACACCAAGGCCACGGGTTCGGATCCTATATAGGGATGGCCGGTTTGCTCAATGGCTGAGTGTGGTGCTGACAACCCCAAACCAAGGGTTGAGATCCCCTTTCCGGTCATCTTTTTAAAAAAAAAAAAAAAAAAAGAAGTCTACTGCAAATTTAGTGAGAAAACCTGGATCCCAGCCCCAAATATATCACTAAACTAGCTGCATATCCTTTGGTACCTAACAATTTCTAAGTAAAAGTAACTTTTTACAACAGAAAAATTAAAATTATATGCATTATATGTACCACACAAGGCTAGAATAAAATACTACATGTTTGCAAATATTTGGGAGAAAGTGGTCCGAAAATACAATATTACTGTTAACAAGCATATTTCCAAGCACGGTATAACATGTTATGAATATTTATGATCAAAACAACATGAATACTTTATTTACTGTGTGCCTGTTATTTCATATACTTATTTCCCCTTCAAGCATATTAATATCTTTTTTTAACATGTACAATGGAAATTAGGGGGGAAAAATCCAATGGAAAACATTATCTTATAATGAATTTCTAATAATTGAATGTCACATTGGTCTCTAAGGTTATACTTCATAAAAAAGCAAACTAAATATGAAATAGATAAAATTAGTAATATATTTAAATTTTTTTTCCTTAAGCATAATAGATACTCCATTTGATTTTTTTCCTTTTACTATAAATAGTCTATCAAATGAAAACAAGGGATAGAAGAGTCCTGCTGAGTCAGTACTGTTCCAGGACCCATTTAAATCTGAACCTTTTTCTTCACAAAATGTCAATCAAGCTGCCTGAAGACTGGTAGAATGCTATTATTTTCAAACTACCTTAGAAATTATCTTGTATTATAACCTCTACCCGACTTCAGCAAAGAAACAAATCCAAGCAGGATAAGTGAACTGTCCAAAGTTTTACTTAGTTAAAACATCCAGGAACTTTTCTACTTAAACACAGCAGTTGTTCCTGAACTTTAGTCATCCATATCCCAACTTCTCAATCTTTGCTGTGTACCACTCTGTATATTATTATTTATCTACTTTTTCTTTATATCAATTCCCTTTTTTACTTTAATAAATGTATTTAAATACAAAACTTTATTGCTGCTATAAAAGAAAAAGTAGTATAACTTGCCACAAATGGACAATGGACTTAAAAATAATAAAAATATAATTAAATATGAAACAAAATGAAAGCAGTTTACTGTAATTATGTGTATATATTTACGTGTATCGTGGTATTATTACTTACAGTTTCTGTGGTTATATGGCAAATATAAAGATGTATATAATATATAATATGTATACAATCATAGTAACTATTAGTAGTAACAAATCTAATTACTTGTTTTATAAAAACGCACATGAAAATAATCTCAGTGGGAAGAATGGGATTACATATAGTAAGTATTAAAGAGGAATTCAGGGCCGGCCTGGTGGCGCACTGGATAAGTGCGCCGCTTGGGAAGCGCGGCGACGCTCCCGCCCGAGGGTTCGGATCCCACATACAGACCGGTTCCCGCTCACTGGCTGAGCGAGGCGCGGGAGCAACGCCGAGGGTTGCGGTCCCGTTGCCGGTCCCTGGTCCGGTGCGGGGGCAACACTGAGGGTTGCGATCCGTTGCCGGACACGGAAAAAGACAAAAGACAAAAAATAAATAAATAAATAAAATAAAGAGGAATTCAGCTCCATTTTACTTAAGAAGACAACTCCAATTTTTAGTTTTAATGTAAACTGGATCAAAGAATCCCATCTCACGTCTACATAATCAGAAAAGGGAAAGGTTTGGGTAACCCTCTTTGATAGGGTTAGAACACTGAAAATTAATTCCTAATCAAAAGAGTAAATAACTTTGTGACTTTTGAAGCCTTCTTCCTAAATGTGAAAATATACTTGGCAATTTTCAAACAGTGATGGGAAGTGGGTATTATTTCCATTCATTTCTGCCATCCAGTTTGGAAAAAGACTTAAAAAAATCTTTCATCAGTACTTTCTAGTCTGTTTTCATAATATTCAAAATATGTTCACAGCCAGTTCATCAGATTAGTTAAGTTCATAACCAGATGATTCAGACTAACATGTTTTCTATTAAGTACTAGATGACTGAATGGAGAAATAAAGTTTTTCAAGGGCCCTAGTGCATCATTACAGCAGCAAGGCATGTTATATAATCTTTTTAAATTCTTAAAACCTCTTTATTAGATAGGCATTATTATTCTCATTTTATATCTACGAAAACTGAAAGCTAGGCAGTAAATACCACTCCCCAAGGTCACAGATGCTAAATACTGGAGCCTAGACTGTGTGACTCCAGAAGAGTACTCCAACAGCTGTACTCTCTGCTGCCTTCATAAGAGAGGATCAGAAGCTGAAGGCCTACATCAGTTTTCCCAGAACAACTTAGTCTTAGGTGCCATGCCCCAGAAATTGGCCAGGGATCCTGGATCCAAGGCTACCCCAGGTCAGTAGTCTGGCTGCTGCTAGCCCAGCCCTACCTCAGAAATACTTTATCTTGTTGTTGGCAAAGGAGCATGGTGAGAGAGAAGGATGAAGTCAAAGACTACCAATCACAGCCACATAAAGAAACCCCACTACCACTCCCATAGCCTGGTTCCTCCCCTCCTTCTCCCTTCCATCCTCAGTGGTCATGCCGGAGGCACCACAATCCTTCAACCTGCAGCTGCCATCTCCTCCTACTTGACCACACATTGGTATACAGAGCTGCCTTGATCCAGTATATCTGTTCTTGTACAATTTAAAATTCACACATGCCTTACAAGAAAATATAAAGCATGTCTTTAGCAAGTACACTTATGTTTGCAACCATTTAGAAATATTGGTTTTATTTTCCAACTTATGACTTTTAACTTTTCCACCTTTTTATTTTAAAATAATTTCAAACTTACTGAAAACTTGCAAGACTAAGTATAGAGAACTTCTGCATAACCATTACGCAGATTCACCAATTTTTAACATTTTGTAATATTTTCTTTTTCATTCTCTCTCTCCTCTCCCCCACATTGTATATTTATGTGCGTGTGTACAGATATAGAGAAAGATATAAAGTTTATCACTCTGAACCACTTGAGGATAAATTGCATATATCAGACTCTTTACACCTCAATACTTAAAGTGTGAATTTCCTAAGAACAAGAATATTCTCTTATATGACCACAGTACAGTTATCAAAATCAGGAAATAACATTGCTGCAATACTTTAAAGGGCAGGTCATAGTTCCAATTGTGTCAATTGTCTCAATGTTCTTTAGGGCACATTTTTTCCCCCTCTTCAGCAACAGTACTATCCAGGATGACATACTACATTATCAGTCTCTTTAGTCTTCTTTAATCCAGAACAGTTCTTGGCTTTTACCTTTCATGACACTGGCTTTTTGAAGGTGGTACACCAGTTATATAGAATATTCTTCAGCTCAGGACTGTCCCAGCCAAAGTACTGTATAAGCACTCTTGTATCCTTCTTAGGATATCATATCCAGAGGAATCTGATGGCCATTGTTACGTACTGATTGGACTGTATCCCTCAAAGTTCATATGTTACAAGCTTAATTCCCACTGTGACTGTTGAGGGTGAGAAATCCTACTATGATAATTGAAAGGTAGGGCCTTGAAGAGGTGATTAAATTGTAGGACCATGACATAGTGAATGGTGGTCAGGGGAGTGGTTCTGAGGGCTTTAAAAGGAGAACATCTGCGAGTCTCTCTCTCTGTGCTCTGCCATTTTCTGCCATGTGAGACCCCTGCATTGTTGTAAAGCCACCACTAAAAAAGACCCTCACCAGATGTACTCCTTGGACTTTGGACTTCCCAGCCTCAAAACTGTAAGCAATAAATTTTGTGTCCTTACAAATCACCCAGTTTCAGGTATTTATAAGCAACAGAAATAGACTAATACATCCATCTACCTCTTACTGATATTTATTTTCACCACTTGATCAATGTCTTACCTGGTTTCTCTGCAGTCCCATTTTCCCTGCAAATAATAAGCAATCTTATTAACATGGGAAGACATGTTAAAATCATATATATATCCTACTTTTCATCAACTTTTCCCCTGGATTTAAAACCCTTTGATGATTTTTGTCTGAACCAATCTATACCATGACAATTACAAAATGGCGACTTTTTTTTTTCTTTTCCCAATTCTACTACTCCCACTTTTATTAACTGTAAGGACGAGCTCTCCTATCTCCTCTATTTTATTTAGGTATTTATTAGTTAGAATCAGTACAGATTTAAATACTATTATTTTATTCAGTGGGCTATAATCTATTGCTCTCCTTACTTATTCTGATGTTCAAATTATTCCTGATTTGGCCAGTGGGACCCCCCTCAAGCTGGGTCCTATTTTTCTTTTAACATGTACCCATCATTTCTTTGAGCACTTCCTAACTTTCTGGTCCAACTAGTTGTTCTAGGCAAATCTGGTACCTTACTGAGCCATTCCTAGAATCAGCCATTTATCCAAATGGTTCTGGTTCCTTTTATTGGGTAATGGTATTCAGAAACCAGGATCTGAGTAGTGCTAGGTGTGCTCACTGCTACTGTGGTGCCATTGTTGCTAAGCCATTTCTAGGAAATATATAAATATAATATGAATATATGTTCATACTGATACCTCCAATTCCCACAAGGTCCTTCTCCACCTTTCTTATTTCATATTTGAATTTCTTTTCTTCCATAGTAAGAATCCTGGCTTGCAACAACAGCAATGCATTTATTCTTTTCCTAACCCAGAGCCTCCCAATGGATATACTAGTGACATTTTGGATTTGGACAAGATAATAAGTCTTTGTTTTGGCGGGTGGGGTGGGGTTAGAGGTTCTATGTATTATAGAATATTTAGTAGTTAACCCGACTCCTATCCAGGAGATGCCAGCACCATTTCTGTCTAATTACGAAAATCAAAAATATATCCAGACATTACCAAATGTCCCCTGGGGGAGCAAATTGGCCTTGGTTGAGAAGCACTGCCTAAAATATACTTGAAATAGTTTCAGAATCGCTTTACTTATAAAAACAATAAAAAAGAGCTGTATATTTGTTTGCAGTTCTTTTCTTCCATAGAGTAAGTCATAGTACTATGTTCAAAAGTTATTTGGATCAGTTCCTTTCCTCCCTTGCCTCCTTCAAAATGGGTGTTATTATTTATTGACAATATAGTTAGTTAGGCTAATTTCTGTTAGCATTCAGTTTTATGATTTTTTTCTTCATCCATTTTCTTATTTTTTAAAGTACACAGAACATTAACATGCTTCTCCAAGTCAAAACTATACTACGACGTATAATCAGAGAACGTCCACTTCCCCTACCCTCCCTTTTGTAGGTAACTGATTTAAATATTTATTGATTTATCCTTCCTGTGTTTCTTCTCTGCAAAAGTTAAGGAGATCTATGGAAGTTTTCTTATTCACTCTTCTTTCTCACACAAAAGTAACATACTACATTATTCTTCTGCAACTTTGCTTTTTTCATTATTATCAGTTCCTAGAGATTGTCATTTTTTTTTTTACTGAGTTCCACTATAAAGTCTACTATTAACAAAATACGATGAAAGTGGACTTAAAACCTGAGGCCTGATATGGTCTTCTTTTATAAACTCAATATAATAAAACTCATAAGTTTTGAATGTTAAAAGGCAAAAGAAAATGGATGTTCTAGTCCAAATTATTCACATTTTATAGACAAAAGAAACAGGCTCAGAAGTAATGATCTCTGGCAAGACTGTTACTAGTGATGTTTGTACAACCAAAGACTCTATTATGTGGTTTAAGGAGAATAAAATTGGTTATGTTTAAAAAACAAAAAATTAACTGTCTCAAAGCCACAAAGTTCAGTCCAACATACACATAAGGAGCAAATATTAAATATTAGGACACTATGCTAAATACTAAAGAAAAAAAGATGAATTTTTAAAAAATCTTTCTACTTTTAAGAGATCCATGTGAATGTCTATATGGTGCTACATTCAATGACAAACATGTACATAATTTACAAACCTAAATGCCCATCAACAGATAAATGGATAAAAAAAAAAAACTGTGGTGTATATACACAATGGAATACTATTCAGCTATAAAAAGAAATGATATCCTATCATTTGTAGCAACATGGACGGAACTGGAATCCATGATGTTAAGTAAAATCAGGCACAAACAGACAAATACCTCATGATCTCACTCATACGTGGACTCAAAAAAGAAATAGAAGTAGCGAGAATAATAGTTACCAGAGGGAATGGGTACAAAACTATGCTGTCTACCCTAAGTGAGTAATTGTGCAGTACATGCATGTATTGAAACAACACACTGTACCCCACAAATATGTACAAATAAATGTCAAAAAAAAATTTTTTTTAACATAATGGCAGGAGCAAGTGCTTGATTTCAGGCGTGGTAATATATTTATTGGCATAGACAGTATATTTTATGAAAGAACAGAATATACAATTTTCATAAAATCATAAGAAGCTGGAATAGCTGGGGCACAGAGCATCTGAAGGAAAATGAGGAAAAAATGATACTGGAGAGGTAAGCAGGGTCAGATTCCACGAGACATAAATTTATTTTAAATGTAATGGAAAGTCACCATTAATTTTATTCTGGCTTTCCCATTTGACTTCTCTGTGCCTAATTGTAAAGATAATAACATACACATCATATGAGTTATTCTGAAGAATAAATGCACTGATGTGTAGAAAACTGAGTGCCAAGCACAAATAAAGTGCCCTATAAATGTTAGCTCTAACAGTCCATGATTCTAATATTGATAGATTTTAATATTTATAAAACATTTCTAAAAATGAAAAATATATCATTTGATGATTATAATCTCTGCTGAACAAAGATTAATATGTTCTGCAATTCAAGGACATCACAGTAAGTGGATTAGAGTTACTGACAGAATTCTTTATTGTCTGAGGGGCTTCTTACTACAGAAACAATCATTCTCTGTGCTTTTTAAAATGTTTGTTTCATTAAATGTATACATGAATTTAAAAATAAACATTGTTAGAGACTTATATTCCTTTCATTTCAACTATGAAAATAAAAGATGAAACAGAAAATAAATTACGATCTTTAGACACAATCCAGAGTAAAGTGGCCTATGACTCATTACTGCTTTTTTCTCTTCCTGGGCATAAACACCGTCTAGATCAACCACACACTGCTTAGGAATTATACCAGTAGTAAAAGGCAACTAAACAAAGAAATTTAGAATGAAACAATAGAACACAAAAATGACAAAGAAAAGATGGAAGACGGACTTGAGTTAACGAACCCTGGTACTACCGTAACTGTTACTTCTCATTATATAAGATGATAAAATCCTTACTGTTCTGATTAGCCTGTTACTTGCAGCAGAAAGCATCCTAACTGATACATACATGCAGATAATTTAAAAGCCGATTGTAATCTGTTCCCAAAAGGACAAGGAAATTATTTCAGGATATTTCAAGTAGGTCATTTTCATATCAAATCATATTCTTTCCCTGATCTGTCACTTCATTTGATAATTTTCACTCCAGTCTTAAAAAAAGCTACACTAACAGTATATATAAAGCACTGATAAGATCAAAATCTTCTAAGTCAAAATAACAAATGATAAAGAAGGCTAGAAAAAGAAAGCAAAAATATCTTGTAAATTAATATATAGACCATACAACAAAACACACATATAGTCTTAAAAATGAAAGTTTCCCATGTAGTTCTAAAGAAAGTTGAGTATTTCTGATATCCTACGGGTACTCAGTATAGCACAATCTTTATAAGAAAAGATAATGTGTGAATTCAGTACTCAATTAAAAACTGCTAAACAACAGCAGTGTTGGGTGATAGAAGCTGGCATTCAAAAAAAAAGCAATCAATTCTTCTAACATACACAGATCATAATCATATGCAAAAAAAGGCAAATTAATGACTGTAACAAAGACAAAACAGGAAACCATGGAATCTTGTTTTATAACCTTGTTGATTTCTCTACTCATTGCTTCCTAAAATCAAAAACACCTTACAAATTATGCTATGTACACTAAGTGAATCATTGCATAGTATATGCATGTACTGAAACATACTGTACCCCACAAATGTGTACAAATGTTAAAATATTTTGAATAAAATAAAAATAAATTGAAAAAATTTTAAATAATTTAATTTTTAAATTTTTTTGAATTTTAAACATTAACTGTAAAAAAATTAAAAAGTACCTTACAAGATTACTTCAAAATTCTCTTACATCCAGCCAACCAATCAAAATCCATTATCTGCTTCAGAAAGGTTCCACTGGCATAGTGGGACAGGCTTTTTCTTACTGTAATAAGCAGCCCTATGGCTACAGCTCTCAATGATGTACCCATCAATCAAAAGAAAACCAAATGTGACATTACTTTACAGGCATTCAGTACCCAAAAGAAGTCCCATATCATCAGAACCCAGAAGATGTCCCATATCATAACTGACAGAATAACAGTGAAGGCAGCTGATAGGAGATTTTTTGTTTGTTTGTTTGTTTGTTTGTTTGTTTGTTTGTTTGTTTTAAAAAAAGAATGTGCCTCAGACTAAGTCTATCTGCAAAGGGCCTTCTTGAAAAAAAGTATTCCTAAGCCTGTTCCTGAAGAAGGAGATAGACTACCACTAAGCTTAATTGCTTCGCACTGATTTTTAGTAAGCAGTAGCAAGTACTGGGGTAAGATAAACATCCTGAACGCTGGTGCTAATAGAAACCAGTATTTAAGATGTATTATACTATGTCACTTCATTACCTTAATTTTCATTAAGGAAGAAATACAAAGAAGAAATTTTAAAAGACTGACTGAATTGAGCAAGATCAAGATGCAGTCCAACACAAAAGCTAACAATTACTAACTATAAAAAACTAGTCAAGATATCAATATTATAATTTTGTCTAATTTCTTCAGAGATATTATAAACATGAATTTACTAGAAAACATTTTCCTATTTTATCTCTTCTAAAATAATTTTTAATAAATATAAAAGTCTCTGCATACATTTAAGAGCTACCTATTATTTATAAAGTATTTCAATTTTCTCAGCTGTTGATCCTCTAAGTCCAACCTATAATTTTAAACATTAAAATCTAAAATTTACTTTTAAAAACTAGACTGTAGGTTGATATAAAGGAACCATTAAATTTAATCATGTTCCCCAAATGAAAATTTCTTAAGTCAACACAGTTCTTGTTTTTAAGTAATATAACAGAAAAATATATTAGCCTTGGAGTAATAAGAGCCAATTTTAAATCCCAGCTCTGCAACTAAGTAGCTATTAGCGATCCTGACCAAGTCACTTAATCTCTGCTTTTTCAATTTTAAAATGGAGCAGATACCACATACTTCCCAGGTCATGTGAATGTTAACGTAAATGAGAAATTATACTAAAGCAACTTTAGAGTAATGCATAGTATACACGGGACTTCCATAAAAGTTCAATTCTCAGTTTTGTGTGTTATTCAAATATCACAGAGAAGTGGCACATGTTAAGAGAACAGGTTCTGCAGCAAGTCCACTCAGATTCAAACCTCAGCTCCACCACTTACAACATGTGTAGCCTTCAGGAAGTTATTCAACTTTGCTAAGCTTCAGGTGCCAAATCTTAAAAATACTGGAACAATAACAATGCTCATAGACTAGTTAAAAATTTAAAAAGATAACACATATTAAGTATTCAGCCTAGTATCCTGCACAAGTGTTCAATAAATGTTGGCTATTATTATTACTATTACTTAATATAAAAACACTCACTACATTTTTGAAAGTAACTATTCTTGACAGCTTCTGTGGCAGTAAAAATAAGTTTACAAATGCTATGAAAACCACAACACATGTGCCCAAATTGTGAAATGTGCGTAAAAGACAAATCATGTTCCCCAAGGGAAAATTTCTTATATTTTTAAGTAGTATAATAGAAAAATATATTAACCTTGTAGCCAAAAGAGCCAATTTTAAATCCCAGTTCTGTGGCTCACTAGCTATTAGTGATCCTAACCAAGCCACTTAATCTCTCATCCATTTTCTTCATTTTTAAAATGAAGGAGATACCACATACTTCAAAGGTCATGTGAATGTTAATGTGAATGAGAAAGTATATTAAAGCATCTGTAGATTAATGCTTAGTATACACAGGACTTACATAGAAGTTCAATAAATGGTTTATCAGCCTACCTGTGCTATCAGCCTACAACAAAGGCTTAGGCTACCACTTATGAGAAGACCAGAACTATATCAGTAGCCTAACTGGCCCTCTATTTCCAAGCCTACTACTACTCAACCGAGGTCTCCTACAGGTACCTCAAAACCCAACATTTTTTAAAACCAAATACATCAAGCCTATTCCTTTTCTACAAGGACTATCTGGCCACCTTTAGCCTAGGCTTTGCAACAGTCCCCTAACTGATCTCAGCAGGCATTTCTATTTCCCTCCAATCCAATTTCCTCATTTTCTTTAGAGCAATCTTTTAAATGCAAATATAATCATGTAACTTATTACTGTTCCTAAAGTCCAAGCCTTTACCATGGCCTAGAAGGCCCTGCCTAATCATGCCCCTCCTCTACTCATCATCCTCATTCCTTGCCACTCTTCCTCTTGCCCAGTAAACTTCTAGGCACATCTCTTTCTGTACTTCGAAAGCTCCTAAACCCTTTCTGCCCTAGGCCCTTCATACATACTACCATCTTGCTATCTCTTGCTATAGGTCTCATCCCATGTACTTATCCTTATTAAGAGACTTACTCATCCTTTATGTCTTAGCATTACCATTGCTTATTTCCTCAAGGAAATGTTCCCTAACATCCACATTATGTTAGGACTTCTATTACACTTTCCAAATGCATTGCACTTCTCTTATTGCATTTACCACAACTGTATTTAATTACTTATACAATTAAACACTCAATTTCTCTTTTTCTTCCCCAAACTACAAGCTCAGTGAAGGAGACATTCAAGTCTGTTGTATCAGGGTACTTCAAAAAGTTCATGGAAGGGGCCGGCCCGGTGGCGCACTGGAGAGTGCGCCGCTTGGGAGCGTGGCAGCGCTCCCGCTGAGGGTTCGGATCCCATGTGGAGACCGGTTCTCGCTCACTGGCTGAGCGCGGTGCGGGCCCAACACCGAGGGTTGCAATCCCGTTGCCAGTCCCCAGTACGGGCGCAACACCGAGGGTTGCGATCCCGTTACCAGTCAGTAAAAAAGACAAAAAGGAAAAAAAAAAAAAAGTTCATGGAAGAACAGAATTAAAAGATAATACGAATCTTTCCATGAACTTCTGATGTCCCCTTCTATTTGCCTCTGTAACTCCAGCAGCTACCATAGTGCCTAGCACAAAACAGACATTCAATAAACAGTTGCTTAGTTAATGGATGAAAGCAACAATCAAAGTAATATAAGAAAGCTCAGGCTGTAAAAACTCTTTAAGAACCAACCTTTTAGAGGTAAAAGTTATTACCCTTCATTGAACCGCAGAAGAGAAAGCAACTTAAAATTTATCAAAAATCTATGTGTATCAGCAGCTGTGTTAGACCTTAATATGTGTTATCTCATTTAACCGTCACGATAACACTGTGAGTAAATAGCATTTATTCCATTTCTGAATGAAGCAACTGAGGGCCAAAATGATCAGTACACATTCAAAGTCATACATGGAGGCAGAGTTGAAATTCTTGCTCTAATATCATGTCTTTTTTAACAGTATGGTATCACCACTGGAACTATCTGAACAATAGTTGAAGAAAAGCTATCAGTCAAAAACGTCATTGGTGTGATCCATCACTAAAAATAGACTGAATTACAAAATTTTCAAGGAGCTATTTAATATCTAACTCCAATTTCTTGAGTTTATGCTACTTTCCAGAGCATAATATTAAGATAGCTTCTTCTAAATTGTATATCGATGCACAAGAGAAACTAGAGCATGTGAAAAGACCATTGCATTGCACCATGTTCTTCCCCAGCTTCAACATCAGAAGGCAATTTATCTGATGCCACAATAGGCTGTCAAAATACAAAGGCCATGGGCAGTTATTAGCTAATTTAGAGAATTGTGACCTCCTAAAAGGTCTCCATCTCCCAATCCCTCCCTACTCTGTACATCAACACTGATATCCTTTCCTGCCCTCCAAGGATATAGTTACAAGTATTTGCAAAGGAACTTAAGCTTCTACTTACTTCCAACTACTCCTGCTTCAAGGTAACTTAAAAAAAAAAAAAAAAAAAAAATTCCTCTCAATCCCAACTGTAGCAGAATTAGAGGAATCACAATTGCTGGATTACCAACAGGGCAAGAAGTAGAAAAACAATGTTAGGTGGGTACAGTTTAGACTTAGGTTCTCTCAGTTCCTACTGCTATTTACTATTTTTGCAAAAAATAATAATCACTATATAGTTCAATAAGTGGATCAAAAAACTAATTGATTTAATGTGTCAGTTGGTTCTCAATTTAAAAGGATAACAGGTTCAACTGAGGAACAAAAACATATACTTTGCATGCATGAACTTGCCCTAGCCCCACAATAAAACTATCAAATCTTATTATTATTATTTTTTTTTGTGACCGCTAAGGGAATTGTAACCCTTGGCTTGGTGTTGCCTGCACCGCACTCAGCCAGTGAGCGCACTGGCCATCCCTATATATAGGATCCAAACCTGCGGCCTTGGTGCTGGGTGCCGCACTCTCCCGAGTGAGCCATGGGTTTGGCCCTTTAATTTTTTTTATTGAATCATAATTATACATATTTTGGGAGTTCAACGTTGACACATGTTGATCAAATCCATATTATAAGCATATACATTATTACAAGAACATACTTATTCTTTAGGCTCCTTATCCAATCTCTCCCCAACCCCTTCCCCCCTCCCACCTCTGACTACCCAAGATTTCTCTCCTGAAAGAGTAACACTTACTCTGTTTATCTGTTGCCTAGATAATCTCTCCAGTGTTGAGAGAAGTGTGTTCAGGTCCCCCACTATTACTGTAAAGCAGATGCTTCTTCTATCATTCTTGAATGGGCTTTATGGAGAGACAGCCTCTTCTTTTCTTTGATCTCTGCTGGTGACTCTCCTTGTGTCAATGCCCTTGAGTGGCTGGCGGGCCATCTGCACAGAGGCTGTGGTGTCTAGTCACTTTTGTGGCAGCCATGGCTACTATGGTGGCTGTGGTGGGCCACCCACATAGAAGTGGTGTTTTTGGCACACCCCTTGCCCGGTTTCAGGAGGAGGGGTCGATCCCCGAATGCATACCTCAGGTGGGCCTCATGGCAGAGGCACAGTTCCTGGTTGCGGGAGGAGGGATTGGTCCCTGTCTCCATCTGTTTTTACATTCTAATATATTGTTGCAGAGCAGTTGGGTGGGAGACGGGGAGAGGGGATGGAGAAGGAAACAGGGTGGGAGAAGAAGGAAGGGGAGGCGTGGTTGAAGCCCGTGGCAGCCCCTCATTCCTGCAGGGGAGACCAGGGGGCTTCCAGTGGTGGCCTGGTCATTGCTGGGCTGAATGCCCTGGCTTGGGAGCCGGGGGTGTTTCCTGTGGTGGCTGGGTGGTTGTCATTGGGCTGGTTACGGATGTCTGGGGGCATGGCTCAGGCCCCTGGCCCTCCTAGGTTTTATAGGTGTTCTTTGGTGACGTGAGACCTTTACTAGTCAGTATCAAACTTTGTCTCTGGTCTGTGGGTACTGTTTTGTCTTTCAGTTCTGTGTTGGATTATTCACTGTTTCCACCACTTAAACTCTGCACTGGAACTAATTTGTTGTCCCTTGCTTACTTCTAAAATGGGGGGACTTCCTGTGGGGACCAGCACATGAGTCCTATGGTTGAGCTAAATTGCTGCTTTGCTGCTGATGCCCTGGGGAAGGCTTTTTGTGCAGCTCAGGTTTTAATGGTTGACTCTAAATACTTCCAGGTCTTATGGGGTCTGGTACACCTGGGTTATGTAGAAACTGGTCTGGGCCTGAGTCCTTTCAGCAAACTGCTCCCCCTGCAGTTCTATATTCCTGACACATCTACACAGAGTGGGCCTGTACTGATTGGAAGGCAGATCAGCTGTCCTTGCTGTGCCCCAGTGTTCCCCCAGTGGCCCATCTCTCCTACGATGACTCACTGGCCTCTGAGTGGCTCCTTTTTTCAGTTGTTGTGGCTCCTCACTCCTATGTGGGTCCATGGGAACTCCGTTAGCAGTCTTGTTGGCCTGGGGGCCACCAAGACCCTCCTCTCCCCTGCCGCCCCCAAGCAACTTCATAGGAAGGGCACAGCAGCGGCTTTTGTCAGCTCTTGCTCCGGGTGCTCATCAGCTCCAGCCTTGAAGCGGCTGGCATTCAAAATGGTAGGAATGAGCCTTTCTTTCCCTCATTGTGGCTTCTCCTGCCTTCATGCACTCTATAGGTCTCTCCTCCTCTTCCCCTGAGCTCTAGCAGCCCCAACTTGGCTGTCATTGCTTTTTAACAGTTGTAAATTGGTTGATTTGTGGGAGAGAGCGACGCTGGGGACCATCGACTCTGCCATCTTGACTGGAAGCCTAAAACTATCAAATGTTAATTAGACTAATGCCCAAGCTACAGTATTTTTTAAAAACTCCACAGATTATGAAGATGCACGTCCCTATGTCAAAGCTACTGCTTCATTATATTACAACATTAAACTCCTTATTCATTCAAACACTGGCAATGTGGGAAAGTGAAGTGGCAAAATAATACAAATGAGGACAGTCCTGATTGTATTATATTTACACACTGCACTTAATATATACATTTATATTTATTTCCATAAAGAAATATCTTCTGCCCCACTTCCTTGATTTACATGGCTTTCTTGATCTATTCCTTTTTTCTACATTTGATAAAGAAGGACACAAAAACAATTTTATATCTCTCATATTTCTACCATGAGGGAAAAATAGTTTCAACACACCAGGTAGTAGGGAGAACATACATTCTGGTTTACCCGGGACAAGTAAATCCCAGTTTATGTCTATGATGGAGGTGTAATTGTTTAGCAAGACCACTCACTCTCAAAAGTATTCAGTTTTGATAATAGATTAGATCAGAAGTATGCCACTTTTTTCGTTTCTATATGATTTTTGAGTTATAATTGATATACCATAAGACTAGCCTTTTTTCAAGTGTAAAATTCAGTGTTTTGTTTTTCTGTATTCACAAAATAGTGCGACCATCACCAGTAATTCCAGAACATTTTCATAGCCCCAAAAAGAAACTCAGTACCCATTAGCAACCATTCTCCATGGTATCTTCTCCCCAATCCCTGGCAAGTACTAATCTATTTTCTGTCTCTATAGACTTTGCCTATTCTGGACATTTCAC
Organism: Galeopterus variegatus; assembly: GCF_000696425.1. Lineage (NCBI taxonomy): Eukaryota > Metazoa > Chordata > Mammalia > Dermoptera > Cynocephalidae > Galeopterus > Galeopterus variegatus. The sequence continues at coordinate 680,271 of NW_007726504.1, forward strand.
ATAAATGGAATTATTCAATCTGTAGCCTTCTGTGTCTGGCTTCTTTCACTTAGCATGATATTTGCAAGGTTCGTCTGAGTTACAGCATGAATCAGTACTTCATCCTTTTTTGGCTGAATAATATAATATTGTGCAGGTATAACACATTTTATTTATCCAGTCATCAGCTGATAAACATTTGGGTTGTTTACAGTTTTTGGCTATTATGAATAATGCTGCTATTAACAATGGTGCACAAGTTTGTGGGTGAACATATATTTTCAATTCTCTTGGATATATACATAGCCAGGATCAGAATTGCTGGATCAAATGGTAACTATGTTTAACTTTTTTAAGAACTGCAAGACTGTTCTCCCAGGTGTCTGAACCACTTCACATCCCCCCCAACAATATATGAATCTCTCCACATTCTCACCAGCACTTGTTATTGTCTGTCTTTTTTATAAGTCATCTTAGTGGGTGTGAAGTTGTTATCTCATTGTGGTTTTGATCTGCATTCCTTAATGACTAATAATGTTAAGCTATTTTTTTTATGTGCCTATTGGCCATTTGTATACCTTCTTTGGAGAAATGTCTATTCAAATCCTTTTTTGAAACTGGATTACTTATCTTTTCATTGTTGAGTTGTAAGATATATTCTGGACACTAAATTTTTGTCAAATATATGATCTGAAAATATTTTCTTGAGTTGCCTTTTCACTTTTTTCCCCCCTCCACTTTCTTGATAGCATCCCTGGAAGCATAAAAATTATTAATTTTGCTTATGTCCAATTTACCTATTTCTTCTTTGGTTGCTGTGCTTTTGGTGTCATACATAAGAAATCACTGCCAAATTCAAGGTCATGAAGATTTAGCCTACATAGCTTTAGCTCTTGCATTAAGTCTTAGATCCATTTTGAGCCAATTTTTGTATACAGTGTGAGGTAAGGATCCAACTTCATTCTTTTGCATGTGGACATCTAGGTGTCCTAGCACCATTTGTTAAAAAGGCTGTTCCACCCCCCACCTCCCCACTGAATCATCTTGGCACCCTTGTCAAAAAAATCAATTTTCCATAAATGTATGGGTTTACTTTTAGAATCTCAATTCTATTCCATTGATCTATATGTCTACCCTTATGCCAGTACCATACTGTCTTGGTAACTGTGGCACTGTAGTAAATTCACAGAATGGGAAGCAGGAGTCCCACTTTATTCTTTTTTAAGATTGTTTTGACTAATTTAGGTATCTTGAATTTCCATATGAATTTTAGAAACAGCTTGTCAATTTCTTAAAAAAAAAAAAAAGCTGTGATTTTGATATGAATTGTGTTCAATCTGTTGATCGATTTGGGAGTACTAAAATCTTAACAATATTAAAGTCTGCTAACCCTTAAACACAATATGTCTTTGTTTTATTTAGATATGTTCTTTCAATTATGTCTCGTAGTTTTGAATATACAAGTGTTCCACTTCTTATTAAATTTATTCCTAAGTACTTTATTATTCTGATGTTATTGTAAATGGAATTTTCTTAACTTCATTTTTGGCTTGTTCACTACTAGTGTTCCATATGATTCTTCATTTCCAAAACTGTCAGTGATGTTAAAAGAGTAATTAGAAAATTTTCCTGTATTTAAGTATGATACTGTATTTGTTCTCCGTTGCTTATAACAGAAAACTGAAACTGGGTAGTTTATAAAGAAATAAGATTTATTTCTTACAATTTTGGAGGCTGGGAAGTCCACAGTCCAGGGAACACATATGGTGAGGGTCTTCTTCTATAGCAACACAGGGTGACACATGGCAAGAATTGGCATGAGGCAAGAGAGAGCTAAACTTCTCTATTACTCTCCTTACAAAGCCATCAGAGCCATGCCCACAATCATCCATTAAACCATCAATGGATTAATCCATTCACAAGAGTAAGGTCCTTATGATCTAATCACCTCTCAAAGGCCCCACCTTTCAATTACCATAATAGGATTTCCCACCCTCCTAACACTGTTACAGTGGGGATTAAGTTTCCAATACATGAATCTTTGGGGGACACATTTAACTCATAGCAAATATCCTGGGTTCTCTAAATATTATCTACTAGAAGGGGAAAAATTTTTGATATAAACAAGAAACACTAGTAGCTGTCCACTTTGCTAAAAGATCTCCTTGAAAAATCAGCATGAAGCAATCCCAAATAATTTTAATCCCAATTTCAATACAAGACAATGCAACTACATTCCACACACAAATACGATGCCCTATATTCTCTTATAAAATATATGAACAAAAACCCCACTCTCTTTGGCAGACAAACTTGAAAGAAATTATCCTACTGTAATTTGTAACACAAGCAGAGATTCTTTACTCTTACAGAATTATCTTCCAATTACTTTTAATATAAAAATATTTTTCTTTGTCCCCTCTAAAATAGGACATTTTCATCAATGTTTACAATTAAATACAGGCAGAAATTCAAATTCTAAATTAATTTAAGACTATCATAAGCTATTGCTTTGTGAAAAATGACTGAAGCATTCCATTGTAGCCTGAATTGTACATGCTGTATAATTACACACTCTGAAAATACAGTGATATGCTGTATGAACAAAATGACAGCTATCAGTGTCTGAAGAAATGACTCAACAAGGAAAACATAAAATGTACTTTGAATACAAAGCTCATCCCCTTATGGTCATTATTTGAAAATGTAGTATGGCTGCATATAATTTTCATAAAGGCAGAACATGCCCTACAAGCATTCACAATTTTATTAAGTTCTGAGTTGGGTTATTATACATTTTAGGTAAAATTCAAAAATACTAACATCTGGTTTAAGAAAGAAGATCAATAAAAGTACAAAAATACAGATAACACTGAGAAAAATAATCCCTTATTAACTAGAAAAGGGACTGCTTTTCTAATTAGTAGTAATTCTAGTAGGTCTCATGACAGATATTCTGGCCTGAAAAACAATTCAAATGCTATACATCTATTAAAAGAACGCAAGAAATCATTATGATTCAAGGCCACTGCGAACAATGGCAGAGGCATCCTGTACATGGGTGTGGGGCCACGTGAGGGCAAGACGGGACTGAAATCCAAATTGTCCTCCACACTCTAAACCCTGAATGCTAGCAGAGTGCAGCACTCAACTAAAATTAGCAGAAGAGCCTTTTTCTAACTTTACAAAGACTAGCTGTGGCCTGGCCATGACACCTCCAAACTAGCTACTTATTAGAAAAGTTAGGACAACTGAAATGCTGAATATTGGTGCCTTTGCCTAAAATCAAAACACCAAAATATCATTTGTTATATATGCGTTCATGTTTTAGGTAAAACAATCAATATACCAAAACAAAAATAAGTTGGGGGAGGGGAGAAATCAACTATAAATCTAAAAAGTGGTTTCAAATACAGTATATCTTTCTATTTTAATTTGGATTTTTCTGATTAATAACAGACTATATATATTTTTGTATACTTCAACCCTGTGTTTTTAGATTAGAGACACTTAAAGCTGAATGCAGAATATTAGAAAAACTCAGGGGTAAAATGTTAAGAGCCTATTCCTGTTAGGCTTTATTCCTCTTAAAGAAATATACACTGTGTTTTACACAATAGATAATAGATACAGTGCAAAAAATTATGTGTTGGTCACAAATACTGGTCAGTAAAGCACCTTAAATTTGCTAGAAAATTAATTAAATTTGATGGAATCTGGAAGTAATTTTTTGTAATGTCAATAATCACTCCCTTCACTTAAGCATATAGCGAGTTCAAAGACCTCAAATTTTTTTAAACTCTGCCTTAAAACAAGACACATAATTATTTTAAAACTATATAAATTATTAATCACTGTAAATCATCCATACTACTAACTATAAAGATATAAATTTTATCAGACATTTTTATCAGAATAACCAGTCTATAAAATTTGTCTGTCTAGATATACCAATCGTCAGGTGATTTTCAGTGACTCACTTCTTTTACCTCAATTCATTTCTACAAAGTGGAGCAAGAATATAGCTCAGAACTCTTACAGGAAATTATAAGAATTGGGGATATAAACACAGGGCACCTTCAGCTCCTTAGAGATAGGCACAATATTATTAGAAAGGAGACTTTGTAAACTGCCCCTGTTAAAACTAAAGCCCTTTATTCCATGATTAATTACACCTACATAAAGAACAATTTCCTGTCTTCACATGCGACACACAAGAGAAAAAAGGACACTACAAGGCAAGACACAGAAACAAAAGATTCTAGTCCTCCACCACTATCAAACTCACTCTCAAAATTAATACTTCTCATTTGTAAAATGCAGGTACTTAATGCCCATCCCAAATACTTTTCAGGATGTCATAACAACTTCTGGAAAAAATGTTTCACAAATAATTAAATCCTGCATAAAGACGAATTACCATTACTAGAAACAATCTGTTTTCTACATTATGATTCAAATATTAAATCTATTAAAACATTTTACCTCATATCATCTGAACTGAAACCACATATAAATGCTAATCTTATTATATGTATTCAAACAAACATGATTTTGGGTACAGTATTATACACAGAAGACTTCTAAATGAATGTGGAAAGGAATATAGGAATGTAAAGGCAGGCTTGAAATGGAATCTGGAACTGACATATTTGGTATTTAATATAATGCATATAAATACAGTTTTAAGTACGTGGTGCACTTTAATTTTTTTAATGTGATATATAATACAAAAACATAAAGACATAAAAACCAAAAATGCACGGCTCAAGGATTTATTACAAACTCGAGTTACTACAATGAGCACTTCTGACTCGCCCAGTACCCCAAACAATCATTAACCCCTCCCTCCACTCCACCCAAGAGGCAACTATTTTCCTGATTACTGTGATAGTAACTCTCTTGTGTTTTTTGTTGTTATGGTTTTTCTGTTTTGTGACATAAGCACGGATACATTATAGCTTATTTTGCCTATTTTATTTTTGTTTTGTTTTTATTTTACATCAATAGAATCACACATTATAAATTCTTTTGCTTCTGGTGTGTTTTAAGTAACATATTTGTGATATTCATCTATAGTGTGTGCAGCTCTAGATCATCCATTTTTATAGCTGTAAAGTATTCTGTTATATGACTATATCATGATTTTACTTATACAGTCAATTCCTGATAAACATTGAACTGAGTTTGAGGATATCAAAAATAGTGCTGCTACCAATGTTACACTAACACATCTCTGAGTACAATTGTGCACGTGTTACCCAAGGGTATGGAAAGAAATTACTGGGATGCAGAATATGTAAATGTCAAACTTTCCTAAAGTGTTCGTAATAACACACATTCCAACAATGTTTACTGAGTTCCCATAACTTAACATCCTCACCAAAACTTGCAATTGTCAATCTCTTTTTAAAATTTTAGCTACTCTAGTAGGCCTCTTTGCATTTGTAATTTGTATTTCCCATATTACTAAGAGGGTTAAGCACCTTTATTCACATGTTTCTTAAATATTTATATTTCTTTTATAAAACATCTTCAAGTCTCTCGCTCATGTCTCCTGCTCATTTTTGTACTGGATTGTTTGTCACTGTCACGTTACTTTGTAGAAGTGCTTTGAATATTTTTATACATGCCTTTTGTCTGCTAAATGTATTGCAGATATCTTCTTTATTCTGGCTTGCCTTTCTACTTTGCAAGAACAAAATTTCTTAATGTTAAGGTAGTCAAATTTATCAACTGTTTTCTTACACTAGCAGTTTTGATTTCTTTTTAAGAAATCTTTGCCTATCCAAAGATCATGAACATTTTCTCCTATATTAGATTCTAAAAGCTTTACAGTTTTGTCTTTCATGTTGAAATGTACAAATCAATCTAAATTTGATTTGTGCAGATGGTACAAAAAATAAGTCACTTCTTCATATTAATCACCAATTGCTCCAATATCACTTATTGAATAATTCTATCCCCACTATTCTAAAGTGCAAGTTTTGTCATAAAATAAGTATCCATGTATGCATGGACCCTTTTTCAGGCTTTTTATTCCTTTTGGTTATCCTTTTGGAATTATTTCACGGAATTAATTATTGTCGATTTATATAAGTTTTGAATAGAGAAAGTCCTTCCACTTTGACATTCTCTTTCAAGACTACTTAAGCTATTTGGGGGCCATAAAATTTCCTTTAAAACACAATACAAAAACAGACAAACTAACAACATGTTTGGAATATTGATTGGGATTACTTAGTTGTGAATAATCTTCAGAAGGGCATAGAGTATAACCCTCAGAAAGATATAACCTTAACAGGTGACTAAAGTGACCCCACAATAAACGCTGCTCTGGACTAACACCGACAAAGCTTAAACAAAAAAAACCTCAGAAGGATCAGATGATAACTTATATGTGTACAAAAAACACAATCCAACAATATATTAAAAACAAAAACAAAAAAACCTCTCACCCAACAATGTTAAACCACTATTTCCAGCATCCAAATAAAAATTACAGGAAATAAAAAGCAGGAAAATGTTGCCCATAATAAGGAAAAAAAAAAATCAATCATTATAAAAATACCCAGAAGTGATAAAGTTAATGTAATTAACAAATAAGGGCATTAAAACAATGATTATATATAACCTTAATATATTAGATAAAGTAAAAGAAAATAAAAACATGAGGAAAGAAATGGAAGAAACAAAACTTCCAGAGATGAAAAATAATTATCAGAAATAAAAAACATCCCAGATGTGACTAAGACCAGATTATACTTACCGACATGGCACTATTAACCATCCAAATAAAGCAGAAAGACAAAAAAAGAATGGGTGGGGAAAAAGAGTCTCAGTGCCAAGAAAGACAACGTCCAATGTACAACTGGAATTGCAGAGAAAAAAAAAACAAAAACAAAAGTTGGGGGGAAGTGAGATACTTGAGGAGACAGTGGCCAAAACATTTCCAAATTTGGTTTTTTTAAAAAAACCTCTGGGCCGGCCTGGTGGCGCACTGGAGAGTGTGCCGCTTGAGAGCGTGGTAGCGCTCCTACCGAGGGTTCGGATCCCATGTGGAGACCGGTTCCCGCTCACTGGCTGAGCGCGGTGCAGGTGCAACACCGAGGGCGTAATAACTTCGTATAGCATACATTATACGAAGTTATCGTTGAGGAGACAGTGGCCAAAACATTTCCAAATTTGGTTTTTTTAAAAAAACCTCTGGGCCGGCCTGGTGGCGCACTGGAGAGTGTGCCGCTTGAGAGCGTGGTAGCGCTCCTACCGAGGGTTCGGATCCCATGTGGAGACCGGTTCCCGCTCACTGGCTGAGCGCAGTGCAGGCGCAACACCGAGGGTTGCGATCCCGTTGCCGGTCCCCGGTACGGGCGCGACACCGAGGGTTGCGATCCCGTTACCAGTCAGTAAAAAAGACAAAAAGGAAAAAAAAAAAAAACCTCTAAACAGGATTATCTCAAAGAAAACCATACGTCGTACATCATAATCAAGTGACTAAAATCCAGTAATAGAAAAAGTCTTTGCAGCAGCCAAAGAAAATAGAAAATTTATGTATGGGGAACAAAAATAATAACAGCAGACTTTCCTGTCAGAAACTATACAAGCTTTTTCAGAAACTACTTCACAATATATTATAGAGCTAAAGAGGAACATTTCATGATAAAGAACCCAATCCTCAAGAAGACATAAAAACACTAAATATGCATGTACCTAATAACAGAACTTCAAAATACATGAAGTGAAAGGAGAAATAGCAAATCCACAAATAAAGTTGAAGATTTCAACACTCCCCTCAGCAATTATTGAAACGTACAAAAAAAAAAAATCAGAGGGGATATAAAAGTCTTAAAGAATACAATCAACCAATTTGATCTAATTAACATTTTTAGAAAGTGCCACTCAAAACATTCCTCTTAGGCGCACACAAAACATTCACTAACACAGACCATATTCTCTGCCTTCTAATAAATCTCAACAAACTGAAAAAATTTATAACACACAAAGTATGTTCTTGGACCACAAAAGAATTAAATTAGAAATCTGTAACAGAACAATACCTGGAAAATTAAACAAATATTTGAAAATTAAATGAGTCAAAGAAAAAAACCATAATGGAAATTTTAAAAGTCTTTGCTCACTCCCTGTTACAGGCTGGCCACCCCAAAAAAAAAAAAAAAGGCTTTGAACTCTATGTAAATGAACATACAACATAAAAATTTTGTAGGATGCAGATAGAAGAAAACTTAAAAGATTAAATGCTCCTTTAGAAAAATAAAGAAGGTCCTAAATAGCAGGAACAATAGAGGGATATCACTACAGATCCTTCAAACATTAAAAGAATAGGAAATTATAATTTACAACCTTCATGCCAATAAATTAGACAACTCACATAAAATGGAAAATTCCTTGAAAGACATAAACTAAAGCTCATTCAAGAAAAATTAATATAAATCTGAATAGCCCCATATAAATGAAGGAAATTGAATTCATATTTTAAAACCTTCCCACAAAGAAACTCCAGGCCCAGACATTTTCATTGGTGAATTCTACCAAACACTTAAAGAAGAAATAATACCAATTCTATGCAAACCTTTCCAGAATAAAAATCCTTCCAACTCATTCTATAAGACCAGAATTATCCTGATACAAAAACCAGACAAAAATATTACCAAAAAAGTATAAACCAATGCCTTCTATGAACACAGATGAAAAAAATGTTAACAAAATTTTAGCAAGTGAATCCAGCAATACATAAAAAGTGTAACACATCATGTTCAAGTGGGGATTATCCCAGAAATGCATGATTGATTGGTTCAATATTCAAAAGTCAGTCAAGGTTATTGACCACACTAACAGACAAAAATGAAGGGACAAAAGAGTATCCCAATAGATGCAGAAAAAGCATTTGACAAAAATTCAACATCCATTCATTATACGGGTAAAAAAAAAAAAAGAAAGAAAAAGCTCTCAGCAAGAGCTGATGAAAGACTGATTATTTCCCACCTATGAGCAGGAGTAAGGCAAGGATATTAGTTCTCACCACTTCCATTCAACATTGCACTGGGACTGCACACCAGTGTAATAAAGCAAGCAAAAGAAATAAAAAAGCATATAAATCAAAAAGGAGGAAGTAAAATAGTCTTTATTCACAAAAAAGATGATCTACACAGAATATTTCTAAGAATCTATAAAAAGATGACTAGCACTAATAATGTGTTTAGCAGAATCACAAATTACAAAGTTTTACACAAAAAGCAATATTTCCAAATACTAGTAACAAACAATTGAAAACTGATATTCTTTTAAATTACCATTTACAATAATATAAAATATAAGATAATTAGAGATGAATTTAAGAAGATATGTGTAATACCTTTACACTGAACGTCACAAAATACTGCTGAGGAAAAGTATGGACTCAATATCCTGAAGAGGTCAATTCTCCCAAATTTATCTCTAGGGTAAAAGCATTCATAATCAAAATCCCCTTAGGCTTTTTTGTAAAAATTGACAAGCTGATTCTAAACTACATAGAGAGAAATAGAAAGGACCTAGAATTGACAAAACAATTTTGAAACAGAAGAACAAAGTTAAGGATTATATTACTTAAGATTTACTGTAAAACTACAGTAATCCAGATAGTGCAGCACCATCACAGGATAGATATACAGATAAAGAGAACAGAACAGAGAATCCAGAAATAGACCCACACATAATGGTCAACTGATTTTCAACAAAGATGCCTAGATAATTCAACAGGGGGAAATATAATCTTTTCAAAAAAGCTGCTGGAACAATTTGGTATCCCTATTCAAAGAAATAAACTTCAACCCATACCCCACATCATATACAAAGACTTACTCGAAAAGGATCATAGATCTAAGTATAATAGTCCACAGAAGTTCTAAAACATGAAGGAAAAGAAAAAACTATGGAAAATTTTGCCCAATCCAGTGACAAACCTCTAACTTCTACTTCAAATTAGGGAAGAATTTTTGGGAAAATCCCTAATCTGAGGCTTGCCAGTCAACATATGAATTTATTCAAAAGAACATTTCCGATCCAAGAAGTACTCAGAGTAACTCCTAAGCAAGTAGTTACTCATACAAGCACAACCCAAAAAAGCCACAGAAATACTGCCATGAATAAGACGACACTGTGTCCTTAGAGCCTAGTAAAGGAAGCAGCATAGAGGATTCCCTAAAACTTAAACTTGATCCAAAATATATCAGTTGAAGTTATGTCCACAGCTATCATTGAGGTTCAGAGAAGCTGCAGAATTCTGAGCTATAGACATGAGAATGGCCAAATCCTATCATGCTTTAGCTCCAATCACTAAGTTTTGAGCAGTTAATGAACAAAAGAAATGAATGAGAAATGTAAATAAGAATGAGAAAAGAAAAAACCAAAGATTTACAGAAGACTAAAACCAAAATTTATGTTTAAAATAGAATTAAACTTCATTACTCCCACCCCACCTCTACACATACAAGTTTTAGACTGAAGGATACTTTGCTTTAATTGGAAAAACAATCTCTTTTCTCCTAGTTCCCTAAACTAAAGGATATCATTAAATGGGCTGTTCTTCAGGCAAGTTTTAACAAGAAAAATATATAGCCATATGAAACTATCAGAATATAATATTTAAATCAAGAATTCATTTTGTAAGTACATAAAAAGTAATTTCTTTCTACAAGCAAAAGCTTAAACCTTATGTTAAACAGCAAAAGTATTTTTGAAATGACAAGAACAATAAAAATTTTTTTTTTAATACTTTTCCCAAGTTTTTTACTGACATAATCACCAGGCTTGGTCAATATCATCTCATATTTAAAATATTAACATTAACTTATTATAACCCACCAAAGAACATTCCCTACTTACATTTTTCAAAATTATTTATTTTAAAATATTCTACTATTAATATAATTCATTCCTTTTCCATTTTAAATAGAAGATGGAATTCATGCAAGGTTTCACTCATGAAAACTTTTGAGGACTACACATCTTAGTAACATACTATTAATGTTAACCAAGGCCAATATAAGTATTTTTAACCAAAATAACCCATTCCAGAGTTCTGTTAATATGGACTCATGATTTAAGGCATAATAAATTCATAATGAATTCAAACTCACAAAAAAAGCCCACATTTTTAAAATATGCCCTAAAATTTGCTTAAGTTTTCTCTTTAATCCTTCCCACCTTTCATGAGAAACGGCTAGATTTATCCACTTCATCTTTCACTTGAAAATCTTTCCTCAGCTTATGTAGTCATCTTTCACTTGAAAATCTTTCCTCAGCTTATGTAACTCATGTTCTCTGACTCTCCCTTCCTCCTATTTATTGTCACAATAAATACAAACAATCAACTTAGGTTTTTTTCTTTTTTCAAATAAAGGTTAATTAATACAGAAGATGGAAGCGTAAAAGATAAAAAAGTTTGTGATTATCTTAGCAGTGTCTGACAAAATATAAGAGAAAATGCAACTACACAATATTATGCATTTCAACTGGATTTTACAAATTTCCCTTATTGGTCTACATTAATCCCCAAAATAACCTCTAAAATGACTGCCATTCAAGCTCACAAGAACAGCCTGACTTTTAGAAAACATTTTCACTGTGTTTATTTACTTCATAACACAGAAAAAGAAAAAATGTCTTACTAGAAATAAAGTTCAGCAAAAACTGCACTTAGGCCGGCCCGGTGGCGCACTGGATAGTGCGCCGCTTGGGAAGCGCGGCGGCGCTCCTGTCCGAGGGTTCGGATCCCACGTACAGACCGGCTCCCGCTCACTGGCTGAGCGAGGCGCGGGAGCAACGCCGAGGCTTGCGATCCCGTCGCCGGTCCCCGGTCCGGTACGGGGGCAACACTGAGGGTTGCGATCCGTTGCCGGACACGGAAAAAAGACAAAAAGACAAAAAAAAAAAAAAAA
>NW_007726504.1:693188-694759 GCF_000696425.1 Galeopterus variegatus
TCCCGTCGCCGGTCCCCGGTCCGGTACGGGGGCAACACTGAGGGTTGCGATCCGTTGCCGGACACGGAAAAAAGACAAAAAGACAAAAAAAAAAAAAAAAAGTGCACTTAGATACGATCCTTGCAGAATAGTCTTCTTTGTTACTTTTTCACAAAGTTTGCAATTCCTTAAAAAAGAAAAAAATTATAAGATAGTTATTGAGTTCTTGACTCTTAACAGAGAACGAAATACACATTTTATTATAAAATTCTAGCACTCAATACCATACCTGGCAGATAGCTCCACATACACCCACTGAATGACAGAAAATTAAATGTTTAAAACTCATTTGTTTTATATGGCTAATAAAAGAAAATATCAGTCAATTGAGTATTTCTAGTATCACTAAAAATTGAGTATTTCTAGTATCACATTTTTTTCAGGAAGTATGATTCAAATGTTCAGTAATACTTTTTGCACTGAAAGACTGAAAAATTGCTTTCCCAGGTCCTATTTTCCTATCCTCTATATCATAGGATACACTTTATATTTCTCTATACTGTGTGTATAGCCTCTTGAACTTACCAGTTTTGATAAACTAAACTAGCTTAAATTGAAAATGCTCACAGTACTATGTTTTCATTTAGAAAAGAAACTGTCAGTTGGTCAGTAATTTGTATTGCCGTAAAATATGTCTGTACCTCTACACAATGTATACACTTGTACTTTTCACTAGCTATCTTTTAGTTGGAACACTGAAATAAAAATAATGAACATAAAATGACAAAAATGAATAGAAAACTGATCACTGTCAATAATTCACATTAATATAGGAACACTGACAAATACTACCCCAATGGATTAGGTGCATGAAGAATATAGCCAGTCCTGCTACATTCTTGCTTGGAGATGGTAGAAACATTTAGGTAGAAAAGGGGAAAGATGGTTTTTAAGATGGCGACGGGTCTGGAGCGGCCGTGCCAGGAGACAGCGCGACCCTGAGAAGTGTGCGCTGTGATACCAGAGTACTATTTGCATTTCCAAGAGCAACAAAAAACGAATAAATCTTTCAACAACGAACCTACAATGACAAACAAGCAACAACAGGTTCGAGGGTTTAGGGCTGACACAAAAGAAGACTCCTGAGGGCGCCCAAGCCCTGCTGCGGGTTCGAGCGAGCAGCCCGAGACAACAAAGGCCAAGTAAGTCAGCAGAGATGACACAGAAACGGAGTGGAACGCGCCGGACCAGCCCAACTCTGCGAGCTCTGTGAGTCACCCCCAGCCCAGCCTCACTTGCGGGGCGAAGCCCGACTGCTCCCCACCCGCCTGGCTCCCACCTACCACACCAGGCCAGGCGCCCACAACAGAGCTGCCTCCATTTTCTCGGGTGGGGGCAGAGACAGCCGGCCCAGATCAGGCAGGTCAGCCATCTCTGCTTGGCGCGGCTCCTCACTGAGATGTGCCATTTGCTTACCTTGACACGGGGCACCCCGGGGCCTGTGGACCGGCCTACAATCCCACTCTCCCCGCAGATCTCATACTGGGCTGGTAGCGCGGGGATCCCCCGGCCAACGTTGATAGGGCAGGGAA
>NW_007726505.1:0-90420 GCF_000696425.1 Galeopterus variegatus
TATTTTGAATATATCACCCCATTCCTTTCTAGCCTTTAGGGTTTGTGCTGAGAAGTCTGATTAAGTTTGTGCTGAGAAGTCTGTTAACTGAGAAGTTAACCTGATTGGAGCTCCCTTATAGGTGACTTGACGCTTCTCTCTTGCAGCTTTCAAGACAAAACCTCGAACCTGCTGCCGCTTGTTTGTCGATGCAGGATCATTGTTGAAAGAATTATTCGCCTTTTGTTGCTCTTGGAAATGCAATTAATACTCTGGTATCACAGCGCACAGCTCTCAGGATCGCGCTGTCTCCTGGCACGGCCGCTCCAGACCCGTCACCATCTTGGACCTCTCTGATCTCTGCTTCCCTTTTAAATTCTGGTTTTATGTTATGCCTTTGCTGCTATAACTCAGAGTAGGCTCTTAAAAGCAACCATGCAGCTTCCTTAATGCTTTGCTGCTTAGAAATTTCTTTGGCCAAATGTTCTGGTTTACAACTCTTAAGTCCCACCTTCCACAAAGTCCAAGGGCATGGACACAATGTAGCCAAATTCCTTGCTATGTTGTAGCAAGGGTTATCTTTTGTCCAATTCCCAATAAGTTCCTCATTCCTATCTGAGACCTCATTATCCACATGGTCTTTACCATCTACATTTCTATCAACGTTCTGGTCATAGCCATTAACCAATCTCTAAAATCTTCCAAATTTTCCCTCACCTTTTTCTCTTCTTTTAAGTACTTCAAACTCCTCCAACCTTTGCCTATTACCCAGTTCCAAAGCTGCATCCACATTTTCAGGTATCTGTAGAGCGATACCCCACTTCTGGTACCAACTTTCTGTTTTAGTCCATTTTGTGTTGCTATAAGAGAGATACCTGAGACTGGGTAATTTATAAAGAAGAGAGGTTTATTTGGCTTACAATTCTGGGACAGCTGTGTCTGGCATGGGCCTCAGGCTGCTTCTACTCATGGTGGAAAGTAGCAGGCAGCCAGATCACATGGTGACAGGAAGCAAGAGAGAAGAAGCAAAAGAGAGAGAGAGAGGAGGTGCCAGGGTCTTTTTAAGCAATGAGCTCTCACAGGAACAAATAGAGTGAGAACTCACTCATTAACACCCCCTCCCCCAGGGAGAGCATTAATCCATTCATGAGGGATCCACCCCCATGACTCAATCAAATTTCCACATGAGTTTTGGAGGGGACAACATATCCAAACTCCATCACCTCTCATGCCTGCTTTGACATCTTCCCCCATTTTACATGCACCATCTTGGTTTTCCTCTCCATTTAGGTGTGGGGCTCCAGGCCTCATAACATCTCATGTTTAAACTCCAACTTGACTCTTCCCTTAATCCCCAAAGCATAGTGCTGTCGAGACAGTGGTGTTTAAAATATGTTACTGAAGATTCGAGTATAATATAAAGAAATTAGCATGCAGGAAAGGACAAACATAAAATTGGGTGCTGTGGCTCACTGCTCACAGTCCATCAGGCCCCTACTGGTGTTTCCCTCCTTAGCTTGTCGGTGCCACCATTTTGCGGGGCCCAACTCTCCTGTGTAGAGTGCACTCTGTCATTTTCCTCCTTGAGTCCCTGGTGACTTCTCTCTGTTCTTCCCCCGACCTCTATTATGAGAATCTCTCTAAGAGGCCCATGATGAAGACAGCCTTTTATATTGGCAAGTTGAAATTGTAACATTTCAGTTTGAAGCATTTACATTTGGAATGCTTCCCAAAGTTCAGGGACAGCACAAGGACAACAAAGAGTACTTTATTTAAAACTTTCAGAATACAATTACTCATGGAAGTGAAATAGAGAATCTTTCCGAAAGGCAAATTCATCGTTTACCCTTAGAGGCATAGGACATATACTTCTGGCATTTTAACCAATAGCAGTTTATTTCCAATTCAGATCGCCAAAGGTTCAGAAACATTGGGGTCCCACCACAGAGCCTGGTGCTATCAAGGTTACAAATGTGTACCAACTATGGGCATGTGAACATATAGGTTGTAGGGGAGAATGAAGACATGAAGTAAGTGTTGTGCCATAGTGGTGAAATTAGGAGTGCATACTATTTCCTTTTTTTGATATCTAAAAGTTAGTTTAATATTATATTAAAATGAAAGGACATGCTTATTTTGACTTGAAATCTTCCCAGTATTTGCCACCCTTGACTTTAGTTTTGTCCTATGAAATTAGGATCAGAACAAGTCTAATCCCTTTTCGACATTCAAACACAAAGGATGCACTGCTGTGTCTCCAAGTCTTCTCTTCTCTGAATTTCTTCAAAAGAAATTTAACCTTCTGTCACTGTGTAATTTGAGCTTGGAGTTTAGGGGTATTTAACACCTGGATCATTAATCAAGAAAATGGAAATGGCCAATTAATATTTGAGGATAACCAGGATCTTCAAGTTGAGGTTATCTATTCCAGCCTCTAGTTCATTGATATTCCTTTCATAGCATCCTAAAAAAGGTAGAATTGTTTTGATAAATAAAAGTGGAGATCCATTTACAAAAGAATTCTTTTGTAATATACTGTAAAGCAGCAGTAACCACAGTCACATATATTACAAACATCTCACGCAAATAGAGACCAAACATTTAAAAGTACAGTGCATTGGTGAGAAGGCACTGAAGTTCATTTACTAATATGAGTGCAGATTACCAAAATGGTAATTTTTACCACGTTGGCCCTCTATCTTTAGTTAGAGGAACTGGAAAAATAATTTTGTGCTGTGTGAGCTATCTGTACCATATCTTTATCCTTAAACTTTTATAAAGGAAAAAAGAGATACCTAAACTATGACTTTGTAAAAGATACTACGGTGCTCATACATGATTTTAAAATATTTTAATTTAAAAAATGTTAATAAAAGACTTTCTGATTTTTCTTAGAAAAAGCCTGTAACTGTCACTTTTAAATACACAATACAAAGTGATGCCCATGGATTATATCTACATCTGTGACTTAATTTCTTAAATTTTAGGATTTTGTAGTTATTTTTGGTTATCGATTTTTGGCTGAATTTCACTGAAGCCAGAGACAATATGTTGTATAATTTTGATATTTTGCATTTTGTTTGAGATGTTCTTCATGACACAGACTATGGATATTTTTTGTATATGTTTCTTGTGCACGTGAAAAAAATGTGGGTTCTGTACTTGCCAAGTGTAATATTCATTAATGGAAATTACTTCATGTTTGATAATCATGTTGTTCCAGTCTTTATCCTTTTTTCCCTCTGTGTGTGCTGTTACTGAGAGATGTTGTTAAAATCTCTCACTATGATTGCATGTTTCTATTTTCCTTTTAGTTGTCAATATTTGCTTTGTATATTTTAAAGCTGTGCTATCAGGTGCATACTATTTGTTTTATCTTCCTGATGAATTGACCTTTTTGTTTATCTCCAGTAATGCTTCTCACCCTAAAGACTGTTTGATACTAATACAGCTATATCAACTTTCTTTTGGTCAGTATTTTTATGGCATATTTTCCCCATTATTTCTTTCAACTGTTTGTGTGTTCCTATATTTCAAATGAATCTCTTGTACACAGTATATAGTTAGATTTTGTTTTCTTATTAATTGAGATGTAATATTTTTCTTTTCATTAAAGCATTTGATCTTTTCACCTTTAAAGTAATTACTGATAAGTTTGGGTTTATGGCTATCACCTTCTATTTGTTTTCTATTTGTCTCAGCTGCTTATGTTTTATTGTTTTTTTTTTTTTTTTTCCTTTTTGTCTTTTTTCGTGACCGGCAACTGATCGCAACCCTCAGTGTCACGCCCGTACCGGACCGGGACCGGCAACGGGATTGCAACCCTCGGTGCTGCGCCCACACCTCGCTCAGCCAGTGAGCGGGAACCGGTCTGTATGTGGGATCTGAACCCTCGGCGGGAGTGCCACCGCACTTCCCAAGCGGTGCACTGTAGCAGTGCGCCACCGGGCCGGCCCATGTTTTATTGTTATTATTATTTTTATTATTATTATTTGGACATTTTCAAGTCTTTTTTTATTATCCCATTATATCCTCTATTAACTTTCTAGTCATATATTTTCTACTATTCTTTCTGTGCTTACTCTAGAAATTACAAGATGCATTTTTAATTTATTGAAGTCTAAAATATCTTAGTGCTGTAGTATTACATTAGCATTACATTTGCCCACTTCCTGGACAATGCAAACACATTAAAAAACTTTAATTTTTAACATTAAGCACATGTTGCCTTTTGTATTATTGTCAATATAAATTTTAATTTTGCATTTATTTTATTCTTTGCAAGACATTATTATTGTTTATACAGTTAATATTTATTGGGATTTATTCACATTTGTATATACATATATATGTGTGTGTGTATGTATGTATATTTTCTTATTTATTCCTCCCTGCATTTCTGTGCTCTTGGCTCAAATCACATTTCTTCTGCCTGAAAAGTTCTTTTAGTTCAGTCCATGTCTGCTGATGAAAAATGTTTGCTTTATCCTAAATTTTGAAGTATATTTTCCCTGGGTGTTGAATTCTACTTTAGCAATTATTTTCTTCCATTATTTTACGTGTGCCACTACATGTCTTTTTGGCTTCAGTTGATTCTATTAAAAAGTCAATTGTCCATCTTCTTATTACTTTTCAGAAGATAATATGCTTTTTCTATCTTCTGGATGCTTTTATGATTTCTTCATTGTCTTTAATTTTCAGCTGTGATGTGCCTACACATAATTTTTTATGTATTTATGTTGTCACAGTTTATAGTATTTTTTAGATCTATAGTTTGATTTTTTTTAAAAATCAATTTCAGAAAACTCTCAGCCATTATTTCTTCACATATTACTTCTGTCTTGTTCTCTTTCTCCTTCATTTCTGAGACACATACAATGCACATACAATTCAGTTACACATGCAGACCTTTTGTCATGTCCCATAAATCTCATGTCTCATGCTCTTTTTCATTTGTTCCAAGTTTTCCCCTTTCTGTGTATGGATATATTTTTTAATGCCATGTCTTCCAAATCACTAATCCTCTTTCTAATGTCCTTTTGGTGTCTAATGTCCTTTGAAGCACATCTGTTTTTATGTTAATTTCAGTTATTATAATTTTAAGTTTTAGAATTTTTATGTTATCTTATTTTAAGAGATTTCAGGTTTTTTTGGTGAAATTCTTCATCTTTTTGTCTGTTTTCTTGAAATCTGTTAATAGCAGTGAATGTCCAGGTCTCCTAACTTGTTTTAACTTAGATCACCTGGGGGTATGTTTCATTGCCTTTTCTTCTCTATTTCCTGCCTTTCGATATTTTCTGTGTCTTGATATACCTGCTAACTTTTTATTGCATGCTGTAAATTCACATACATTCATACACATTATAAGAAACCGTAGAGGTTCTGGATGATGTTACTTTCCTTCAGAGAGGATTTTCTTTGGCTTCTGATATGGAGTTAGGATAGGAGCATTTTATCTAATTGGGAATGGAATTGATTACAGTCTACTTTTCAGTCTTTTTAAGGTCTAGTCTATTTCCAGTTTACCCTTACTTCTAGGATACAGCAGTTGCCCCTTATCATTGAGGGACACATCCTAAGACCTCCAGTGGATGCTGAAACTGAGAACAGTCCCAAACCCTACACATACTATGTCTTTTCCTATACATACTTACCTATGGTAAAGTTTAATTTATAAATCAAGGACAGTCCTCTTGCTCTTTGGGGCCATTATTAAGAAAAATAATGGTTACTTGAGCACAAGCACTATGATACCCTGGCAGCTGATCTGATAACCAAAAACACTACTAAGTGACTAGAGGGTGGGTCGTGTGTACAACATGAGTGCACTAGACAAAGGGATGATTCATGTCCTGGAGAAGGACTGAGCAGGACAGCGTGAGATTTCATCATGCTACTCAGAAAGGCATGCAATTTAAAACTCATGAATTGTTCATTTCCGAAATTTTCCATTTAATAAGTTTTCCATTTAATAGACTGTGGTTGACCACAGGTAACTGAAGCTGCAAATAAGTGGGGATTACTGCATAGTCTAGAGGTCCCAGCTGATAACTGGAATGTTTTCCAGGCACCTCCACTTTGGCAGGCATTTGATTCCAATTTTTATTTCCCTAGCACCATAAAGATGCCAATAGCACTGCTCAGTTTCTTAGCCTTTTGTAAACTCTTTTTTTTTTGTTTTAATTTCCCCACATTTTTGGCCTGTACATCTTACATTCAGAGAATGCTTTGAGGGAAAAGTGGCTTGGCCTATCGGTTTAGTTGTCTTCACTTTGCTTCACTCCAGCAACTTGGTATCTCAAGGCCTGAATACTGTGGTAGGCTGTATATCTAACCTCTCTCTCCTTTCCCACAGAAGCACATCTGTCATCGGATGTACAGCCCACCCTAAACCCAGGATGATCTCATCTTGAGATCTTTAACTTAATTATACCTACAAGGACCCTATTTCCAAATTAGGTCACATTCATAGGTGCCGGGGGTTATGGCTTAGGCATCTCTTTTTGGGGAACACTATTGAATTCGTTACACACTTACACAAAAGTTTAGAAAATGATAGAACAGCAATATCAACAAATGCTGCCATCCTATGCTGAACTGGAGGAACAGGGGCTGTGCCTAAGAATCACACTCTTTCTGGATCATTGTAGAGGATTCATAAAGCAAATATACCTCACAGGTCCTGGTTTTCCAAAGCCTTGCAGTTTCAAATATTGACATTGCAAAGGACAGGAAATCCCCCCACCCCACCCCCCACCCCCCCAGGCATTGAGTCTCTGTTGCAAGATAAGAATCGTAACACAGCAAGGCTGCTGGTTCTAAGACAGACAAGTTACTAATTGATATGTAAAGTTACTAAAAAGCTGCTAGAGGGAAAAGGAATGTTGGCTAAATCAAACCTTTGTTAGTGGATCAATTAATTGCCTAACAGAATGTCATCTGACTTGTTTTTACTGAATGTTACCAGCCTCTATTGTAAAAGTTGTTAAACTGCACTTAGCAAAACCCCACCTATGTCTCTTTCTGTAACTTCTTGGTCTGGAGAATAAACGCAGGAAGAGAACCCCAATTTGTGGTTAATTTTCCCAAATGGAAGGAATGCCTCGATCTCGAGGGTTCTGGGAGATTAACCCCTTTCTGGGGCTTCTCACTGCTCAAAAGAGATTGGCTTTGAGTAATCTTTGGTGGGTCCATCACTCAGGGGAAAAGAGGTGACAAATTCGTGGGAGGCAAAACAACAGATCGTCCCTCAAAACATGAATGTTTCTGATAGGAGAGAAGCTGGGCAATACGTCACTTCTTGCCAAGCTTAGCTTAACTAGGAGGCTGGTCTCACATCAGCTGGGAGGGTTTCTTCAGCCTCGTCTACTGCCCGCTAAGGTAGCTCCTCATGGGGCTGGGATGCGGCTCCACCAGCTGCTGCACAGAGCAGTTATTTTCCCCAAGAAGTGCAGGCACTGTCAAGTCCCAGGCCATGGCTGGATGGCAAAACCCAACCTCCCACCCTATCTGTTGTGTACACCTACAGTTATGAGTTGATAATGTCTGTCCCATTTATATATTGAATCTTAACCTCCCAGTACCTCAGGATGTGATCTCATTTGGAGATAGGGTCGTTATAGAGTTAATCAAGATAAAATGATGGCATTAGGGTAAGCCCTAATCCAATAAGACAGGCATTCCTTTAAAAAGGGGAAATTTGGAGACAGACACGCGTGGAAGGAGATCGCTGTGTGAAGATAAAGGCAGAGATCAGGGTGATGCTTCTACAAGCCAAGAAAATGCCAAATATTGCCAGAAAACCATCAGAAGCTAGGGGAGGGGCCTGGAACAGATTGTCCCTCACAGCCTCAGAAGGAACAGCCCTGCTGACACCCTGATCTCAGGCTTCTGGCCTCCAGAGCTGTGAGACGATCAATTTTTGTTTTGAAGCCAACTAGCTTGCTTACTGTAGAAACCTAATACACCTACATTTTTCTTCTAATTCTAAGAGTAACCATTTTCCCCTCATCTTATATTCAGAAATGTGACCATACAGGCAGAGATGTGTTTTTTCCCCTCTGTATATCATTTAGTCATTTAGGTTTATTCTTGTTTATTTTTCTGATATAGCAACATGTTATCATTTTGACATCATGCCAAGAACTTGCCAACGGCTATTCTATCAACTGTTACCTGAACATGTAGTTCTCCCCAGCAATGAAAGAAGTGGAAGAATCTCTACCCAGGTAAATTCATATAGAGTTTGTAGTTCTGGAGGTTAACAAAATGCACCCATTTTGAAATGAGGAAATTTGCACACAGTTTCCAATAACATTGCAAGGCTACCTCCTGTTGCCAATGGTACGCTTGCAAGTAGAAAGGGAAGTAATTAAAACAGTCTAAATCCTGCTATGTTGTTTATTGAAAATCGGACTCAGGCAAGGCTTGCAGTGGTTTACAGTTGCTTGCAGAATAAACTGAAAAGCGTGTGCACTGCCAATTAGCTCTGAAAGTTGATTGAGGGAGCTGACATGAAGATTCCGAAGAGGAAGCATGGACATGGAAATCTGTCTCTGCGCATTAAGGCATTACTGCTAAAATTAGAGCTGCACACCTGTGTGTATGGTATACTCTTTCATACATGATAAAAGCCTGTGAGGACCATTCAAGGAGTCATTTATCTGCATCTGGATTTGGGTACCTGATATGCCTGCATCACCTTCAAGATTCTTTATCTAATTTCTAAAATCTCTTTTTAGCATTGACCAATAAAGTCTCCTGAAACTGAGGATCCGGAAGCCTAGGAACCAGTTGAAACATTTCCAGTGCTGATACGGTGCACAAAACCTTTCGTTATTTCATTTCCTCTCATTTTTTTCTTGCTATTTTATTTAGTGAGAGGTGAGGATAGAATGCATGAACAATATTTTCCCTCCACTTTCATAACCTAATGCTTCATAAGTAAATATAATGAAAACAAATATGACAGATAAAATAATAAATCATCTATAATAATAAATTAAATAAAAATAATATATAATAAAGAAAATACAATTGTTGAATAGTAACAAACCAGGCCTTTCTTTACCAGTTGCTGTGGTTTGAATGTGTCCTCTAAAAGTTCATGTATTGGAAACTTGACCCCCATTGTAAGAGTGTTAGAGGGTGGGGAATCTAATGGTGGTAATTGAAAGGTGGGGCCTTTAAGAGGTGATTAGACTGTGAATGGATTGATCCGTTCATGGAGTAATGGGTGTGGTCTGATGGCTTTACAAGGAGAGCAAGCGAGCAGGGTAGCTCTCTTACTCAGCCCATTGTCTCCATGTGACACCCTGAGTTGCAGTAGAGTCACCTTTCCAGAAACAAGGCCCTCACTAGATGCGTTCCCAACCTCCAAAACTGTAAAGAAATAAATTTTGTTTCTTCATAAATTACCCAGTTTTAGGTATTCTGTCATAAGTTAACAGAAATGGACACGGTAGTCACTTGGGTTGAAAGGCTGTCTTTACATGGAGTTTTTTTCCTCTTGCCAAATTTCTGATGTGCCTGAAATATCTAATGTGCTGGTTGACCTCAAGGAAACCTGCTTCGTGGGAGTAGCAGCAAACCTGCACCAGCCCCGAACACGCTTTCCTGTCCACGCCTGCTGCTCCCTCTGCCCAGGCCTACAGCAGCCTCGCACTTCAGCAGGAACTTCCTGCTGCACACCAGGAGTTCTGAACAGATGCCCGAAGCACTCTACCCTGGAGAAGTATGAAGTCACAGCAAAGTTGCAGAGCAAGGCTCTTGGGTTCTCCATTTTGACAGAGGAATATATAATTTTCCTTTCTGAGCGGTCCTTTCAAATTTCAAGCTTCTGATTACAATAACAGAAACATATTATCTCATATATTGAGTAAGGTGTTGGTTCAAGTCATAACAAGAACTGTCCACCTGCTAATGTGTATATTTTTCCTGCAGTAATCAGTCAAGGTTTGAATCTACAAAAACAGATCTTTTTACTGGCGAGCATTTAAGGAAAACCATATGATGCCACTTTTCCTCAATGTCATTCGATCTTGCAAGAAATTTGTTCCTAAGAGACCACTATGAAGTTCAGGAGCTAGGGTGCTAGATTGTGCTTATGGGGCTCCAGAGCACCTACATTCAAAAGCCTGTGAGCAATCACCAAAGAAGCATGTTGAAACTATTGGCGCCATACACAGTTGGTGAGAAGCAAGTCTCTTATGAGAGCTAAGGCGCTCATGTGTTCCTATGGTGCTCCTCCAGGTGACAGGGATGCCCCTAAGAGAGTGGAATTGGGGAGCGGCCTTCACTTCAGGGTACCCTGCTTCTCTCTGTTGTAGGCATGTCTTAGATGCAACCACAGAGACAATTCTGTACCCCTGTGCTACTAACACACGTCCATCCAGATAATGCTTTATTATAAGCATGGTAACACGTTCTCCTAATGCCAGGTCTGATGTGTTGGTCCAGTGGCCGACGGTTCTCAGTCAGTCCTTCCTCACACCATCAGCAGGATAAGCTCTCACCTTCCTTCAGGCTGACGTCCTTTCTACTCATTCAGTTCCTCTGGTACTGTGCAGGTTAGGCTGGGCTGTGTGATGCTGCTGTGACACGTTAAGCCCCAAATCTCATTGCCTGAACAGCACGGAGGTTTGTTTCCTGCACAGGTCGAGTCCACTGGGCAGCATGTGGCTCTCCAGGACAGTTTCCTCTGTGCAGGACTCTGCAATATGGCAGTGTCCCTCTTGCAGCACTGACACCTCAGCATGTAGCCTCTTTGACTGTTGCAGCAGGAGGAGCTAGCCCAGGGTCACCAGCCAGCTCTTGCAGGCGTCCACCTGGAGGGAAAACTTCTGCTCAGAGCCCTGGGCCAGATCCAAGCCCCGGGTACAGGAAATGTGATGGAGCACATGAATGTCCACTGAGTCATGAGGCTCTTTGCCACGTTTCCTGCTATGGGTGAATCATGTCCCCCAAAGGTTCATATATTAATCCCCATTGTAACAGTGTTGACAGTGGGAAATCCTATCTGGCAGTTGAAAGGTGGGGCTTTTAAGAGGTGATTAGATTGTGAGGACCATGCCCTAGTGAATGGATAGATCAGTTCATGGAGGAATAAGTCAAAGGCTTAATGGGTGGCCATGGGCATGGTTCTGATGGCTTTATAAGGAGAGCAAGTGGGGAGGTTACTCTCTCTCTTGCCCAAGCCACTTGCCATGTGACACCCCATTATTGTCATCACCCACCAACAAGGCCCTCACCAGATGTGTGTCCTGGGCTTTGACTTCCCACCCTCTGAAACCATGAGCAATAAATTTTATTTCTTTATCAATTACCCAGTGTCAGGTACTTTGTGTTATAAGCAACAGAGATGGACTAATACAGGTCCCTGTTCACATTTTGTCTTAACCTAACTTAATTCTACTTTTTTCCCCAACAGGTCGAGCTCCTTTTCTTCTCGTCCCTCACCACTTTTTCTTCCATTTCTTCATCTCCCTTTCCCAATCTTTGCGTTATGCAGTGATCACTTCCCATTCATGAGGGCAGTCTCCTCTTTGGGGGTGCAGGCTGTGGGGCCAGTTAAGTCTGCACTGTTCGCCTATCCTCAAAAGGTGAGTCCAGACAAGTGGCATCGCCTTTGAGAAACCTGTTAACTTAGATCAGTGGTACTCACGTTTAAATGTGCAGCGGAATCTCCCAGAGGGCTTGTTAAAACACACAGTTCTGACTCAGAAGGTTTGGGGTGGTGCTGGGTAATTTATTTTTTGAACAGGTTCACAGGTGATGTTAATTCTGCCTCTCTGAGGCCCACATTTTGAGAACTGCTGACTTAAAGTAACACCTGCATTTGGGAAGCAGGTTGTTTCTGTTTCCCTGGATTTATTATTGTTTAGAAACCCACATTTTCTGTGCTAACACAGCTGGGGCAGTGTGGTGGGGAGAGGAAATAAAATTATATTTTGGTGGGAAATGTGGGAGCTGAGTTATTTGTTGTTTGTCTGAAAGGCTGTTTGGTAAAGTTTATAGTCAATTCTAAGAGGTGCTGGGGGTCTCTGGAAGCAGCTTTTCCCATGCTCCTCTGGATTGCCAATCACAAGGCTGCTCTCTTACCCTAATGAATGAACCATTGTCAATGGGAATGTTTCTGTGGTGCAGGTGAGAAAACGCTCCACTGGGCCTGCACTTAAAGGTGCCATCTATATAATATGGAGTTACAGGCTGATGTGGATTGTGTCCCCCAAGTTTTATGTATGAGTAGCTTGATCCCCACTGTGACTGCTAAGAGGGTGGGAAATCCTATTACGGTAGTTGAAAGGTGGGGCCTTGAGGAGGTGATTAGATTCTGAGGACCATGCCTAGTGAATGGGTTAATAATGGTGGTCGTGGGTGTTGTTCCAATGGCTTTAAAAGGAGAGCACATGAGGAACTGTCTCTGTCTGCTCTGCCATTTTCTGCCATGTGAGACCCCTGGATTGCTGTAAAGCCACAACCAAAGAAAATCCTCACCAGATGTGTTCCCCAGACTTTGGTCTTCCCAGCCTCTGAAACTGTAAGCAATAAATTGTGTTTTCTTTATAAATTACCCAGTTCCGTGTATTTTGTTATAAGCAACAGAGACAGACTAACGTATAGGCTTTGGGATTTGCTTTTTGGTTTGATGGCCAGTTTTACAGGCAACATTTTGTCTGAATCTAATTTAAAGAAAACAACGTGAGAAAATGAAAATGTCGTGAGGGGCACCTCAATGTCCCTTTCTTCTTATTTCAGATGGACTAGTTAACCAACAAGTGACCCAGAGACCGTTTCACTTGGATCTCATGTGGAGCACATCTCGATCCCAGCTGCACCTGCTATTTGTCTAGGGAATCATAGCTTGTAATAACCCCTCTTTCTTTCAGGCAACATTAAAAAATGATTGAGGTCTAACTTTCTATTGTGAGATATCTCTGAGGAAGGATAAGTTTTTTCTATTCATCTTTTATCTCCATACCTCTTTTTCTCTATCCCAGATTTGGAAAACAGTCTGTTGAATAAGCACCTTTGTATGATTGACTTAGTGTTAGGATATTGCGCAGGAAAAGAGCTCCCACTCACCGTGTGCAATGGTATATGCTCAGGCTCCCTGTGGAAACATCAGTAAATCTCATTGTTCACTGATGCCTCATGCAGTCAATTTTGTTTTGGGGGAATGTGGGCCATGAGTATGACTCAAAGTTTGTACCAGATGACCCTGCGAGACAACGGCCACATCTCTTTCATGGGTACACTCCCAGCCCCAGGACCCCACATTGGTATAAGACCAACACAGTAGAATCCATGTTGCTGGCACATATATTTTGGATTTATTATCATCTCATGAAGTATTTCCTTTTGTGCCTTTCCTATTTGTTCACATGTAAATTCATTCAACATTTATTGAGTCCTTGCTGTGCATTAGGTGCTGAAGGGATGATAAAGGCAGCTAATGTTTGTATTCTTTACATCTTAAATGCATCTTTTGGATACAATATAGGCTCTGGTCTCAAATAAATTATGGTGACAACATACAGATACCTTGCTTAATTAAAGTCAGGAGTTTGAGCAAAATTAAACAGTATTGAGAGGTTCAGGTGTTAACCTTACAATGACAGCAGGCTTTTAAATAAAAAGAAGACAATTCTTCTGAATGCCATCGTGGATTATACTTAATGCCTCACATTAGAAGGGATTCCAAGTGAGTAGCCATGTATTTTTTTTAATAGACCAAGAAAAATATTCTATTCAGAAAAATGAACAAATAAAATAATAGACAGTTATCCTTGCCTATACTTGTCCTTTCCTAAATTTACTTCTTTATGGAGAGAAGAGTGTCAATGACAGCCCATGGGAGTGGAGGGTGCTTGGGGTTGAATGGGTTTGCTTTGGGGCTTCCAGGAAAGCTTTTGCTTGGATTCATGGCCATGGCCTGCAGCAAAGCAAGTCTGTAATTTTAGCTATGGAAATGGTGTTCAGTTCAAGGGAAGTAAAAAAATTAAATACCTCTTCTGAATACATGTTGTTTTTGACAAACTTATCTTGATTTTGTTGTTCAGATGTGCTTAGGCTGCCTGGAGCTACATAAAGCTCCTTGATATTGGCTCTTAAATTGCACCTCTCAGGAAAAACAATGAAGCACTGTGGTAAGGATGTCTGTTCTGTGGACCTCAGGATACAAAAAATACAAACTTTGGTAATGTAAATGGGATAGAACATACCATGGCAAATATTATAATGATACTTTCCTATAATTATGGTGATGCTGTATTCTGATTTTGAAATCTGCATGAGATTCTGATCTCAGGTTCCCAGACAGAACTTAGTGGAAGTGAATGTTCCAAGGAGGGTTTGGAATTGCTTGGCTGCCTTGAAGTTCAACAGAAATCTTCATTATAATCAGCTCTGCCAATTTATAGAAGACTCTTTAAATTAGAGAATTTTAGACTGTTGAATATAAAAAAGGAGGTACACAATCAATTCCTCTGTGGAGGAGATAACTTTCATATTTACTAGGTAAACATGAGGCCGTTTATACATTTTATGTTGTCCTTTAGAATTCTTCCAGCTCCACTACACCAGCAAGGGAATTTATCAGTTTACAGCCAATAATAAAGGCAATTGGCCATAAGGTTTGCTTTGCTAAGTTGTCCCTCTTGTCACATATATGTGCAGTTACACATCAGGAAAGGGGCGATACCAGGTTCCTCATTAGTAACTGCATCTTTTGTGCCGGCGAAGCAGCCAACACACACCTACCGAGAGCCAGTCATGTGTGCTCTGGGGTCACTGTGGTGCATATGGAGACTGCAGCCCCTGCCTTCACAGACTCTGTAGAATGATACTGCTTGTCTTACCTGTAATTATGTACTTTCATTCTGGGTGATGAATTCAATGGCAGCGGTGGAGCAGAAGCACATACGAGGACATTTGCTCCTCCTGTGAGTCCGTGGAGTGGGGTGCTCAGGGAGGATGCCAACACCAGGTCAGAACAGCTGGGCGGGATATGGAGTGACCAAGTGGGGTGGGGTCTGATCTTCTCCGGTTAGAGAAGCCTCAGGTGGCCTCTTGGTTCACTTCAATCCATTCATTGCTCTGTACCATTTAAATATTATCATTTCTCTGATGTCATTACATGAACGACGTTGGGAAGCACTGTGATGGAGGATGGGTTCTTGAAGAAGGCTAATCGGAGGCTTCAAGTTCCAGAAAGAGAACTAAGCACATGAAAAGGACTTCAGGCAACAGTTAGGGTTTGATGCAGCTTGAAAGGAGGGGATGGGGAGAGGGGAGACTGGGAGAGGTGAAGGGCCGGGGGATAAGGAGTCTTGAAAGGCCCTTTAACTGCCTCTCGAAGTCTGAGCAGAGCCATTGAGGGACTGTGAGCAGGTGGTCCTCCTGTCTGGTCTGGTTACAGGGAGGATGAAAGATCGGAAGGATGAGTCAGCCAGCACGTGAACTGAGTGAGCCACTTGGGATGGTTTGCAGGGATCTACAGGAGACCTGATAAAGGGCTCAATCAAGGCAATAACAATGGTTAGTTAAAACAATCTTTTGCAAATTGCACGGTGAACCACAAATGCTGATTTTAAAATATGCTCGAGCAGATTGCTTGTATGAATTGATGATAACAGCTCTAACTAGGGCAATTGCTCTTAGGGCAATTGAATGCATTACTGATTCTTTAATTTCAGGCCACAAGAAATCATTACCTGAAGTTATGAGAGTTTAGGTTAAATTAAAGGTGTCTTTTTTTTTTTTTTAAACAGAGTAGATTTTGCTGTCCAAAAGAGAATGCTTCTTCAGAGTCACTTACAAAAATCTTACATAGTCATCACCAGAGGTGGTTGGGACAGTCAAACAAGGTAAGAGCAAGGAAGAGGTGGCCTCCAGGTTGTTTCTGGTTTTCAGGGATTTTACTGTTAGAGTGTGATGGTTAATCCTATTTTCCAGGATTTGTGCACCAGTCCCTAGACTCCACACTTCTTCCCTTTAAGTCTTTGGTAACTGTCAATTCTAATATGGCAGGCTCATTTAAGCATTCCCACTGAGACCCTGGCTACTGATCAAATGTGGATTTGTGTGATGGTGTTACATTAGGATTGTTCTGGAACTGTTACTGGACAGAAATTTTTAGGTTCTTGGTCAAACCATGAAGAAGAATCTTTCATGGGACTGAGTGGGGTCTGCATTGTGATGAGCACCGATACAATGAAAGGAAAGGAAGAGGGACAGACAGTCAAAACATTCAAAGAATAGGGCTTTATTGCAAAGTGAAAGTACACATAGAAGGGTGTGCAAGCGTCCTTGTGAGGAATGCGCTGTGGATTCTTAAGAGGAGATATGTTTTTCTGGGACCATGGTGTTCCTTTATCCTGACTAAAGGGGGGGATGTTCAGCCGTGGGGGAGGGTCTGGGGTAATTAAGGACTAACAGGCTGATGCAAGGTTGTATCGGCTTCCTGTCATGCATCCCTGAGTCCCTGGAGTTTTTTGGACATGTGCAGTGAGGTTGCTTTTCCCTTAACTTTGTCCTTTTGGTCTAGTCCGCACTTTTGTTGCTCCTAGTGTGCAGGAGCTACAGTGTTTTGTGGTTTTAAGTTTCTGTTCAAAAACCACAAAGTTCCAGGTATAGCATGCTATTTGGTAGGGTGGTTACACTGTCATCAACTCATCATGGTTTCATTAACTGTAAAAGAAGGAGGTGACTAGTGCTGGTCCAGTCCAAATATTTGTGAGCAGCTTCCCTGGGGTGTGTCCTTATTCTATACTGCCTCAGAACTTCTGTGTTTTAGAAGTTAAAGCTTGCACTGCAATATATCTGATTCCGAGTCATGTTGTAGATGGAAAAACTGAGTCTTCCAGAGGTAAAGTAATGAAGAAACAAACCTGATGTCACTGTAAAAAGGGTTGGAGACAGTGTTTGAGAGCAGCTTTTCTGCTTCCAAAGTCCTTGCTCTTATCCATTTTGTGAAGTAGCCACTTTTGTCACAAAGGTTGCAATTTTGCTTCCCCAACAAAATAAAAATAAGGCATCTGTTTAGTTTCCGTGTTCTGGGGTGCTGGCATGAGAGCTTGGACCTTTACACAGGGTGCCACAGAAGTGGAGAGTGCATCTACAGTCCAGTCTCCTGACTGCCTGTCCTTCCTTCTGAGCAGCAATGATGGAGTTGGCACATGGGACAAGGTAGGACATACAGTGCTTGATGAACTACTCAATCCTGTTGCTGCCTGAGCCAGCTGGAGGAGCTGCAGGTCACAGAGACTAAAAGATCAGGGAGGCTCTGGTATCCTTCTTGATGGAGTTTGGATGTGTTGTCCCCTCCAAAACTCATGTGGAAATTTGATCCCCAATGTGGCAGTGTTGGAAACTGATTGAGTCATGGGGGCAGATCCCTCATGAATGGATTCATGCTCTCTCTGGAGGAGGGAGGATTAATGAGTGAGTTCTCACTCTGTTAGGATGTGAGGCAGCGGTAGGTTCTCACCACTGGGGAGACAGAACTAGACCTGGAGAACTCTACTCCCCCCACACCTGTCTCTGATAGCACCTGTACCCAAGAGGGACCAGAGGGGAACAGTGATGTTCTGTAGCCTAAAGACTGAGGGCTCCCACACCACACATACACAGCTACCCGTGCCCCATGAGGAATCAAGGGGTGCTTTGAACTGAATTAGGTTGGATGTAGAAAACCAGCTATGGTTTCTGAATACTTGAACTTGTGGATCAAGGTTGTCCATCTCTATATTCTCAGTAGTCTGGCATGCTGGATTTAGGGACTTGGGGGACCATGGAGAGATGGGCTTTCTACAGTCCACTGTCCTTCCTGGTTCTAGAAGAGAATTCAGGATAGGAGTGTGTTGCCCCCTTGGGTGCATTATAACACAGACTCTGTGTGGCTATTTGCAACAGATCTGAGTCCCACACAGCAGGAACAGGGGAGGTCTAGAAGAAGCTCAGGGGCTGGAGAGAAAAGATCAAAACTTCTTTAGCAAAGACTACCCCTTGAGAGAAGTAAAAGGAGTGGCCTGATAACTCCTACATATACAGAGATTGTGTATTCTCCCGAACCTGTAAGCTCTTCTGGTGCCTAAGTAAATGAGAGACACACAGAGGTAGCCATAAACGGGTATCCAAGAGAACTTGAGACAATGTTCAAATGTCCTTTGAACTGTTTTTCTGCATCCATCCTAATTTCAATTCAAAGCACAGTGTAGCTCAGGTGCACTGAGAAAGAACTGCTTCCACGAGAATGTCGACTCATTCAAACTGTTACTGTTCCTCTCAAGGCAACGATCATATGGAAAAATCCAGTTACTGACCTTTGCCCCCCATCTCTCAACCTTCCAATTTGTATCACAAATAGTGATGGATAAAGGAAGAGTCCAGAATGAATGAAGGGGTAGATGAGTACAAAAGTGGAATTGTGGTCACCTCCCCTCAAAAAGGGTCACACCTTTCTTCATGGGTCTTTTTCCTGCCACCTTCCCATCTAAAATTCCTTCCTTCCTTCTTTGCTCCCTCCCTTCCTTCCTCTCTCTTTCTTTGCCTAACTCCTGTAATGGTAGAGGAAGACAGGGTCATAAAGGGTTTTGATTAATTATCAGGCCGCTTCAGGTATTTTAACGTTTTTAGTATCAGCACTCCTGAGTACATTTTGCTTTTCTCACCAGAAGCTATTTTTTTTTTAATTGTTAACGCTGTCTACTGTCTTACTGTTGATTTTTATTTTTTTCATCATGCAAGACCTTCCTGTAAGCAACTTCAGAATATCCTCTTTTCACATTTAGGATGGCAGTAATTAGACCCAGATGTGCTGAGCCTGTGGGAATCCTACAACCAAAGTGATCTTAATAGCATTTTAACATCTGAACTCTTCTGTTTTTATGTGTGAAGTTACCAAGTGGGTAAAAGAAGTAGATTTGACATCCTGGTGCTTATTGGAGTTTGGAAAACTCCCTTTAAGAGTGGAGGGTTTTGGGCCGGCCCCGTGGCGCACTGCTACAGTGCACCGCTTGGGAGCGTGGCGGCACTCCCGCCGAGGGTTCGGATCCCACATACAGACCAGTTCCAGCTCACTGGCTGAGCGAGGTGCGGGCGCAACACCGAGGTTTGCGATCCCGTTGCCAGACACGAAAAAAAAGACAAAAAAAAAAAAAAAAAAGAGTGGAGGGTTTGTAAATTTTTCTTTACTAAATGAGAGATGGTTAAATTATGGAACCCGTGCTGGTACCCACAATGCTTTTGGGGTTTTTTGGTCTCTTCATACTTCAGGTACATTGAGATAGTCTTGGGTAAATACTTATGTGACAGCAAGTGAAGATTTTATGGATGACAAAACCTTGTAAGTCAGGAAACAGTGAAAAATAATCGAAGTTTTTAATGGTCTCTAATAAGAGTGATGCTATGTCTTTTATTTTTTTTTTTTAATGACCGGTAAGGGGATCTTAACCCTTGGCTTGGTGTTGTCAGCACCACGCTCAGCCAGTGAGCTAACCGGCCATCCCTATGTGGGATCCGAACCCGTGGCCTTGGTGCTATCACTGAGTGAGCCACGGGCTGGCCCGAGATGCTGTGTCTTTAAGGGAGAGGTTTGTACCCTCCAAAAGAGATAAAGTAGTATTTCAGGTTTATCTGAGAAGACTTTGCATGTCTTATTTATGACTTTATAGAGTCTTATAAAACACTCAGTTCATAGGAATGAGGCCATTTTTATTGGTGTTGCTATTGCATATGATTTCTGGTAGGTGGTCTGAGTGAAATGGAGAAAGAGCCAAAATAAATGAACCAAAGCATGAAATCATCATTGTCTCAGACCGTTACCTCACTTAAAATTGCTCCTACATTAGGGGCCCAAGAACTGTTGTCACATGGCCTTTCCTGGAGGACTCTCTCTGTCAAATGCTGCTCCTATTCCCCAAATCATACAAACTTTACATTCGACTCAATTATAAAATTCTTTATTGGTTGGTTCCTCTGATATTTCTGAGCCTTGTTCTTTCCAGGCGTGAGATAGTTTCTCGGCAGAGACCCACCTTGCTATTCTTGTGTAACCAGTCTATTATGTCGGTAACCACCCCACACCCATAATTACGTGGCACATTTCTGTGTCACCGCATTGGTTGAGCCCTATTATGTGCCAAGCATTGTGCCAGAACCTCAGGGCTACGAGATGCCCAGCATGGCCCTCAGGTTGCTGTTCTCTTTTGGAAAGTCTCTACAAAGCCAACTGCATAGTGATCTCAGTGCAGTGTGATGAGGACAGGAGAGAGGCCTGCAGCAGGTGCAGCGGGGTGAGGAGAGGGGCGGAATCAGAGTCTAAGCCTTGAGAGACGTGTAGGAGTTAAGTGGTGGCAGTGTGCACTGCAGATCAAGAGGACGACAGGTCATGGAGACTTTGTGGAGTGACCGATTGCTTGGGTTGGGGGGAGGGGCAGCTATGGGTAGGAAGTTGACTGAGCTACCACAATTCCTTACTGTGAAGGGTCTTGAAATTCAAACTATATCCTGAAAGTACTCAGAAAGGAATTGAGGCAGGGCTGCCATGTGACTGGGTTTATGTTGCAGAAGTATAGAAGGTAGGTTGGAGTGGAGGCGGGTCATTCTGTAGAAAGGAAGCCACTGAGGATGAGTGATCCAGGTGAGCAGTAGCAAGGGCTCTAGAACAGCAGAGATGGTGGGAAAAGAGGAGATTGTGGGACAGAGAAATGTCAAGGCACTCACATGGGTTACTGATACTGGCAGGAGAGTGAGGGGGAAGAGCTTAGAATGAGTCCCACTGCCCTGTGAGTTGTGGGCCGTCCCTGAGCTGGGGGTGTAGAAGGCAGTATGTTTACAGGGGGCTGGAGGGAAATGAATGCACACGTAGATGTAAGAGATTCCCGGGAGAAGCTACACAGGCAGTCTCACAGCTGAGTCCTGACCTTGGGACACAGGTCTTGACTGGAGACATGGACTTGTGGAAACTCAATAAAGAACCGATGGTTGAAATCATTGATTTCTATGAGGGGAGAGCACAGAGTGGGAAGAGGAGAGGTTTGAGGAAGGTCAACATTCAGGGAGCGAACCGAGGAAGCAGAATCCAAGGCAGCACCGGGGAAGGAGTTTCTAGGGTGGCAGAGGGAGAACCAGGATTGTTCCAGAATCCTCACTTCACATCCCAGATCAATTCACGGGAAGCTGGTGTGCCTGTCACCATCGTGCTGGCTCCATTGCCTTTTCTCTTGGAGTTGCTCAAGAAGAATGGAAATGTCTCCTTCCACTGCACACATCCCCACCTTTGGTCCCATTCCCTGTAATGACGGACTTTGTCTCTGAGATGCCTGATGAATACATAGCACCCACCATACGTCATTATGTCTTTTGGTTCTATGCCCTGAAGAAAAACTGTTTTTTTCTACGTTAAAATTACTTTTACGGGAACAAACTAGGCCTACAATTCCTGATCGCCAATAAATATGTTTAAAGAACAGGGCATAGCTTAGAGAAAAACTAAACAGATAAAAACACCCGGGAAGAGTTAGATGTCATCTGTCCTATTTAGAGCACTTTTCTTAGTCACTGCTCAACATGATACTCATTTTCACACAAGTTTATGGAGAATTAATTCACCTTGATATGATTTTACTGGTCAGTATTTGTTTTTTGTCCAGTGATCCTAAACCAGTTTTTCCAGATGTTAATACCCTTGTAACCTTTCTTTCACTTTTGTTTGCCCTGATTTTCACCATATCAGGGCAGCTCTGACTACATTATATTGTGAACTCTTTGGCAACAGACACTTTTCTTTCATTTCTTTGTACTAATCTAATCCTCTCTATGGGAAATGATCGATGAGTAAATATTGATAAATTGATTGCTTTCAACTTATCAGCAAAATGCCCAGTTGGCACTCCCAAGATTCCAACTCTTTCTTTGCTTGCTGCTTCGTTTTTAGACCCTGTGAAATGGAATAACAAAATTATTCTAAATTTTGCTGGTTTGCGTGAACATCTCAACAGGGTCTTCTTCCAATAAGAAAGGAGCCTCAAACAAATTTTGCTAATCACTGTAAGGTTTCCCCCCCATTGGATATATTAAAAACTGCATAATGTTGGCCCTCATCATTGAAATGAAGTATTTTTAGATAAATAGAAGACTCAGTTGGAAGTCTGTCTCATTTTAAAGATAGAGCCATCATTTTCAGAAAGCCTGCCCTTTAAACATACTTAACCTGAAAAGAGTGGGTTAAATAAAATTTGAAATAGAAATATAGACACACTTTTAACTATTAATTAGTGTGCTTTAATATCCTCTAAGTAAATTAGTCATTAAAATAGGCATGCATGGGAGACAGAAGTCTAGTGGGTCCAGATGGGATGGTGTCTGTATGAGTTTCTTGTTGCTGCTGTAACAAACTTCCACAAATGTAGTGTCTAAAAAAGTGCAAACTTTTTATCATACTTTTCTGGAGATCAAAAGTCTGTAATGAGTCTTTAGGGATGAAATATGTCAGCAGGGTTATATCCTTTCTGGAGGCTCTTGGGGAGAATCCATTTCCTTCCCTTTTCTAGCTTCTAGAGGTCTCCTGCATTCCTTGAACCTAACAAACTCCAGGCACCAGCCACAGTGCCCCAGGCTCTGCTTCCACCATCATATCTCCTTCTCTGACTCTGACCCTCCTGCCTCCATCTCATTAGGACACTTGTGATCACATTTGGCCCATTAGGACAATCACATCCCCATCTCAAGATCCTTGATTTAATCACATCTGCAAAGTTCCTTTTGCCATGCCAGCTTACGTATTCACAGGTTCCAGGGATTAAGGTATGGACATCTTTGAGGAGCTATTATTATTCAACTTACAGAGGCATCTAGGGCAAAGGGCGCCCAACTGAAAGGAGGTGCTCTGAGGCTCTGCTCTCTGTACCCAGAGGGTCTGGCAACTCTATTCTCACTTTGCCCACTTTTCTCCCACATCTCTCCATCTCTCTCTCCTCTCTTACCTGTTATTTTGTACATGCACTGCTCTTAGTCATTTTTAAAGGACTAAAGCAGGAGTAATGACTATATACCTTTAATTTATCAATGGAATACACAGCTTATACATGATCACGTGAGCTCTCAACTCTTGATAAGTTGATGAGTTATGAGATGAGATAGGAGAGGATCGGAGAGATCGCAGCAGCCTGACAAATGCTCCGTTGTGCTCGTGGCAGCAGGCATGATAAGCAGCTCAATGCCACATCTCCAGCACAGTCCCAGTGCAAATGCATTTTATTGATTTTCGTGTTTCAAAGTCTCATCTACTCAAGTAGCATATTTAATGTTACGAGTACAATATACTGAAAAAGCTGTAGCAAATCGTAACTATCTGCAAGTTTACTTATACATTAGTTGCCTTCTCAGTTATCCTTGCCATCTTCCTGTCTTTCAGTAAACAATACACGTGCTCTTGTCCTGGAATGCTTGGGGAACATCCTTATTCCATCTAAAGGTGAACTGTTTTTGGATCACACCGTGTTAACAGAGGAAGTCTGTCATGCAATTAGTTGTTCCTTAACGTGTCTGAGGACTGTGTGAAAATACAGGTGTTGGTCTAGGAGGAGTCTAGGAAGGAAGGACAATGGGCTAGAACTTTTCAGGATGAATGAGAGAGGGGCCAAGTCCAGCTCTCTAAGTCTGTTCAAGCTTCTATAAGAAGTTGCCATAGACTGGGAGGCTTATGAACTAGAAATTTATTTCTCACAGTTCTGGAGGCTGGAAATCTGACTGGGGTGCCAGCCTGGTTGGGTTCTGGTGAGGGCTTTCTTCTGGGTTGCAGACTGCTGACTTGTCTCTGTAATCTCACATGGTGGAAGGAGCGAGGGGGGTGCCTCTCTAGGGCCTCTTTTATGCGGGCAGTAATCCCCTTTATAAGTACTCTGACCCCGTGACCTAATCACCTCAAGACCCCACCTCCTAATACTATCACCTTAGAATTTCAACATATAAATTTTAGGGTGGGGGGACATAACCATTCAGGCCGTAATATCAGCTTGACTGTATGTAGCTTCCTTCTCTCCTGTATCTGTCCCCCAAAGTCGAGCCTCCCCAGACTCTGGGCTCTCTCTCTCCTCAACTCAGCCAGGGTCTGTCTGGGGTTCCCTTGCTGTCAGTGTGCTGGTGGGATCACGGGGCTGGTCTTGTTGTTTCCTTCCACTCAAGGACCACAGTCTTATGCAGCCCTTTGTTCAAACACTTGTTCCATATATTTTGTCCAGTTTTCTAGGTGTTTAAGACAGAAGGTTAAATTTAGCCCCTGCTATTCTGTCTTGGCCCTTGATATTCACAATGAGTCCATTGCATCTGGCTGGGAGCGGGGGCCTAAGGAGGACGTGTGCAATGGACAGGAGAGGCTGGGAGAATCTGACCTGCTACAGAGTTCTAACTGCTGGATGTCTTCCCCACAGCTTCTTCTGGTTCTCTGACAGTGAATGACATGAATGAATGACAGTGAGTAAATGTAATTTGAATCCCAAGGATGTCCTAGTGGCATTTGTTATGTTTTCTGGAGGTGTGGCATTGTTAGGACATCTTCACTTGGATTTAGTCTAAGTCCAGTCTTCCCAAAGCAGAGACCTGAGCATTCAGATCCTGAACTATCTTTGAGGCACGGATGCAGGCATGTGACCTGGGCTCGACCCATCAGCCTCCACCATAGTGTTCCAGCTGGGCGACTTGAGGAAGCAGGCTCTGGGAATCCATTCTCCCAGAGCAGGTGATGGTGCAGCTGTCTGGCAGGACCCTACCGTAGTGCAGCAGTGGCATGGGTGGGCTGTGGCCACCGTGGCTGTTTCATCTGGCACCGAAAGGGCAGCAGCAGAGGCTTGGATCCCTGGTCAAGCAGCTGTGAAGCTGGATTTTAGCCACTGTGTCTGGAACCTTGGCCTCTAGTTCGTGTCACTGGCCTTCCCAACCATCCTGTAAATAATTCCTTCTTCTCCTAATCAGCCAGAGTCAGCCACTCTTATTTGCAAGACTTGGCTGTATTATTATTCGACTGAGTAGCAAATTATCACCAAAGATGTAGCTGAAAAATAGGACATCACTTTATCAAATAAAGAAAGGCTAAATTGAAATGGTTGCTTCCAAGTAGTCCAAAGTCTTTACTTATATGCATCTATGGACTGATGCCAAAGACCAGAAAAAGCAAAGGCATTTGTTATTCCAGGTCTTATCTGTTTCTATTGTCAACTATAATAATTTTTCCACTTGAGAGAAAATCTTCTGTTAGTCTAGTGATTGTTATTGGATATTTTAATGACCTGTGTCAGCACTATACGAATCATATATTTTCTGAACAAGTTTCTAGGCTTTGACAACATTTCCATAGATGGACATTTGTAATCAAGGTATAGGATGTATTAAGCTGACAAATGGCTTTCTCTAATAGGAAATTTGGAAACAGCATCTGGTTTCATTAATTTTATAACTTTTCGTTTCTTTACATTCATAAGCTAAACATGTACCCGGTATTCTGATAATTCATTCTTTTGGAAGATGAGCACACTTGGCCCAAAGTGGAGACCAGGACCATTTTTTATGGATAAATGTGCATTCTTTTAAAGCAGTGTGGGTAGTAGTGGCTGAAAATGGAAACCCTGATAGACTCGAAAGCATGTCAACTGAGTCAGGATGCTAATAGAGTAAGAAGCTCCCGGGAGTCAACTGGAAAGATATGGTCATGGAGGGTAGGAAGTGCTGTCTTACTAAAGTACCACTGACTCCCCATCTTTTTAATAGAAAGTAACCTATTCCTGGCCTGTAATAGAAAGCACATCACTTCGAGTTTCTGGAGAGTGTTGCTTGGAGTAGAAGTGTATATTCAAGTGGCGGACTTTACATACCACCAAGAATTACTTGGTGACATTTTTTTTAGTGTTTTTGTTTGATTTTTTTACTGAAACTTATTGATTATACATATTTGTGGGGTACAGAGTTACATTTCAGTACATGTATACAATGTGTGATGATCAAATCAGGGTAATTAGCATATTTATTATTACAAAACTTCATCATTTCTTTGTTATGAGGACATTAATCTCCTCTCTCCTGGCCATTTGATAACATGCAATAAGTTATTGTTAATTATAGATGCCTAGCTTGACTATATGCAAGTAGATTTATTTTTCCTATCTAGCTGTTTTGTGTCCCTTAACCAACCTCTCACTATCCCCCTCTGCCTTCCCCTTTCCTGCTGCTAGTAACTGCAGTTCTGCTCCCTCTTTCTGAAAGTACTTGGTGAGATTTTTATGGACAGGCGAGAAGCTATTTGTTGTGTAAACCTTTGAAAGGGAGTGAGAGAGAATGAAAAAATCAGCATGCAAATAAATGCATGGGCTATGAAAAGAAGGGTGAGACATTGAACTAACTTTTGTTTATCCTTGCAAGACATTTTCAGAGTGTTTTAAAAATAGTGTCTGAATTCAAAACCAAGTCATTATAACAAGAAATGAAAGCTTCATTGAACTTTCTGTGGTGCAAGAAGCAAAACTGTAGATACCAGAGAATAAATTTGCTGGAAGGGTTCTTGGAAGTTCATCCTGTTCAACACTCTTGTTTTGCCAATGGGAGAAACTGAGGCCCAGACAAGAAAGCGACCTGCTCAAGGTTACTTATTAGGTAGTGCGAGAGTGCTACGGATTGATTGTTTGTATCCTCCTGTAGTTTCCATCCTCCCCCCCCTGCTTTCTTTCTGTGTCATAACTGAAAATCATAGAGTACCTTGACCCTTCTGTGACCCAGCCACTTGCAGGCTCCTCCCAGCA
Source organism: Galeopterus variegatus (assembly GCF_000696425.1). Lineage (NCBI taxonomy): Eukaryota > Metazoa > Chordata > Mammalia > Dermoptera > Cynocephalidae > Galeopterus > Galeopterus variegatus. The sequence continues at coordinate 26,769 of NW_007726505.1, forward strand.
GGCTTGAAACAAAACTGGGGCCTTGAACATTCCAAGGCACTGGTAAAGGCATCTAGGTTGTTGCCCCAACGCTGAAAGAAACTGGCCCTGGCCCTGAGCCAAATTTCTTAAACCCTCGTATGAACTCCACACCCCTATCCCGTCACTGAGACGTGCCTAGCTGGGACATCCCATTTCTCTCACTGTCCATTGCAGGGATACGCTGCAGCACTCTGTCCATGAGCTCCTGTAGTAAATGCTTTGGACTGATCACCAGGCATTTAGTGCTTCTCTCTTTGCAATCCCAACTGGCCCATCTTGGGGACAGTTTGGGGCACTCCCTTGTGGAAACTACCCTGCCACTGCTTTTGAAGTGATTCCAGCTGCATGTTTCGTGGGATGAACCATCACTCAAAATTCATATGTTGAAACCCTAACCTCGAAGATGATGGAATTAGAAGGTTGGACCTCTGGGAGGTGATTAGGTCTTGAGGGTGGAGCCCTCCTGAATGGGATGCCCTTATAAAAGAGAACCTGGAGAGCTCTGCCCTTCCTTTCCACCATGTAAGGAGGACGAGTGAGAAGACAACCATGCATGAAACAGGAAGCAGGCCCTCACCAGACACTGAATCTGCCAGTGCCTTGATCTTGGACTTACCAGCCTCCAGGACCTTGAGAAATAAATGTCTGCTGTTTAAGTTACCCAGTCAATGGTATTTGTGTTGTAGCAGCTCAAACAGACAGAAAGTGTAAGTTTAAAAGGCCACCTCAACTACAGAGCACTGTGACAACTTTAAGACTGAGATGCCCGTACCTATATAATGTGGCTATTGCGATGAGTAAAAATCTGGAGGAAATTTATAAAGTAAGGAGCACCTGGCTCCTCCATCCTGTAAACAGCAACTTGAGCAATATTCTCTGCTGATAAAATTGTGTGACTCTAAAAAGTTGCCTGGGTTTTCATATATCTAAATGGGCACTGTGTTGTTGAACATGGGACCAGAATGGAACCTTGCAAGGATAGGCTTATTGCATAGACAGACAACTTAAGGCTGTATCAAGATGCAAGGTGGCAGGGTTGAAACAAGGTGACATCTAAGTGCAACTGAAAAGATCGAATGCATAGATGCAAGAAGAGAGGGGTCTGCTAATAATAATTCATCTCTGAAGAAACAAAAACAAATGAACAAAAAGCCGGAAAACAAAAAAGACCTACAGTTTTAGTTGATTCAAGCTTAGGATGCACTAAGACTGTGATGTGACCGTTGAATAAGCTAAAAGAAAACTGAGGCTGAATTAACCAGGTTCAGTGTCCAGGAGACAGAGAAAGGGACTAATATGGTGTACAGATGCAAATTCAATAGAAGAGGGAAATTTCTTGCTATTTATTATAAGTATTAGATTGGGCTGACTTAATTTGGGGTGCATCTCTGGAAGGCTGTGAACAGCTGGGTGAACATCTGTCAGGGATGCTGTAAACTTGATTCTGCTCTGTACTAGATGCCCCCCCCCAGCTCCACCCTAACTCAAGTGTATGAGTCCAAAGCCCAGAATTTCTCTGCAAATCCCACCACTTACCGTGTGACCTTAGACAAGTTATATAACTTCTCTGAGTCTCTCTTTCCTTGGCTGTGAGATCAGGAAGATCAAATGTATTTTTCAGGATTGTTTTAAACATCAATTCATAGCAAAGCCCCTAGTATAGAGCTTGGTACATGATAACTACAAAAAAAAAGGTTTTTGTCTACAGAGATTTCTATTCTTCCTTCTATAACAGCTCATTCAGGGTTGAGCATATGACCCTATAACAGCTAATGAGATACCCAGAGAGGTTTGCTGAGGATTCTTGAGGTTATTTTTGCTTAATGGATATAAGGCTGAGATGACAAACTTCCTGGGGAAACGTATTATCTGAACTGGGAGATTAAAACCAGGACAGCTAGAGACAGAGTTGAGAGACAGAAAGAACTGGGCCTGTGATGACTTTGGTTCCTGAAACCAGCCATGCCTGAAGTTTAATGATTCCTAGACTTTTCATTTACATGTGTCAATTAATTCCATTTTGCTTTTGCAGTCCGGATCAGGGTTTCAGCCACATGCACCAAAAGAATCGTGACAGATGCAATTCCTGAGAGAAACATTTTCATATCCTTATAGTTTTATTATGATTGTTTAATGTGAAGGCCCAAGCTGGCATGTAGTTTTCCTTTCTTGCATGCATGGAGCTATGGAGCCACTGAGAGCACTGCTTTTCTTAATAATCTACTCTTGCTAGAGCCCAGGGCAGCCAACCCTCATCAAGGACATGTTGATCCGAATAGCCTACTTGTTATTTTTGGCAGCTGTCAGCTTAGAGATGGTACCTTTAAAACCACATCTGCATTTTCTTTGGCTCTGCCTCTGGATACCAAAAACGTAATCAATAATGAATCCCTAAAATGTTTTCAAGCTGATTTTAGCATCTGGCCTGAGGAGGTGAATGCCAAGTCTGGGTCTCAAGGCAAGCCAAAATTGGAACAAAAACACAAATGCTGAGACATGCTTAGTTACAACGTAGATTCACAGGAGTTTTTCCTTTTTTTCTTTATTTTTTTAATGTTACATTTCTGCCATCATCTGCTTGCTAATTAAGTTAACCTTGTCAAAATCTGCTAAAAATTGGGTCAAGACTGAAGTGCAATGATACTGTAGGTGCCATGATTGAACAAGGTGGTTGGAGTCACTGTTCTGGCTATTTCTGATGTCAGCTTGTCTTAATGACCTCTGGAGAGTCTTCTGATGAACTCCAAGGAAGCAGGTGGGTCTGTGGCTGGACTTGAGTGTGAAGATTAGTGGCTGAATGTGTCCCCTCCAAAATTCATGTTGAAACTTAATTTCTATTGTTTATGAAGAGGTGTGACCTTTTGAGAATTAATTAAGTCACGAGTCCCCTGCCTCTCTGAATGGATTAGTACCTTATTAAAGGGCTGGAGGGAGCTAGCTTAGGCCCTTTTTTCTCTTCTGCCATGTGAGGATGCAGCCATTGTCCCTTCTGTAGGACGCAGCAGTAAGGTGCCATCTCAGGAGCAGAGAGCAGCCCTCACCAGACATGCATCCTTTTGACACCATGATCTTAGACTTCCCAGCCTCCAGAACTGTTAGAAATGAATTCTTATTGTTTATAAATAACCCAGTCTGTGGATTTTATTATAGCAGCACAACATGACTAAGGCAGTAGCCAGATATCTGGAGCAAGAGCTTTAAGATCCCCTTGGCTTGTGTGGATGTCAGTCACTCAAAGCTGGTGTTCTTCCCAGAGGAGCATCTTTCTTCTGTTAATGTTGTACAGTCCCTCTACAAGAGCAGGAGGGACCCCCACCCCAAATTTGGTTTGGGTATTGAGGCTGAGGACTCTCCATGCACCAAGATTTTTGAGAGAAGGTTTATTGCTCACACAAGGAGCTGGCTGGGTATAAGAGGCCTGGGGTTGGCCTGGGCAGAGCAGAGGGAATGGGTTTGGGCCTCTATAATATGTGGCTAAGAGGTGGGACTGGGAAAAAGTCCCTGCTCATGAGAGGTATAAATTTCCTGTCAGCACCAACAGAGGAGGTGAGGCAGGGCCTTATCAGCCTTTCCAGATGTGGGGCCCGAGGGAAAGGAAGAGAGAGACCTAAAAAGAGCACAGTAGTGAAAGGTCAAGAATGAGGTCAAGCTCTTTATTACAATTAGTTGTAACCTTATCTAAACAATGTGTATTAGTTTCCTAGGGCTGCTGTAACAAATTACCACAAACTGGGTGGTACAACAGAAACTTATTCTCTCACAGTTCTGGAGACGAGAGGTGAGAAATGAAGGTGTCACAGGGTTGGTTCCTTCTGGAAGCTCCAAGGGAGGATCTATTCCCTGCCTCTTCCTAGTTTCTGGTGGCTCCCACAAGCCTTGGCATCCCTTGGCTTGTGGATGCATCACTCCAGTCTCTGACTCTGTCTTCACATGGTGTTCTCCATCGTGTCCGTCTTCTCTGTTTCTTAAAAGGAAATGCTTATTGGATTTGGAGCCCACCTGATGGAGTTTGGATGTGTTGTCTCCTCCAAAACTCATGTGGAAATCTGATCCCCAATGTGGCAGTGTTGGAAACTGATTGAGTCATGGGGGCGGATCCCTCATGAATGGATTAATGCTTTCCCTGGGTGTGGGGGGATTAATGAGTGAGTTCTCGCTCTGTTAGTTCCCACGAGAGCTGATTGTTTAAAGGACGCTGGTACTTTCTCTCTCTCTCTCTTGCTTCCTCTCGCCATGTGATCTGCTTGTACCCGCCAGCTGCTGCCACTTTCCACCATGAGTAGAAGCAGCCTGAGGCCAGCACCAGATGCAGCTGTCCCAGAATTGTAAGCCAAATAAACCTCTTTTCCTTATAAATTACCCAGTCTCAGGTATTCTGTTATAGCAACACAAATGGACTAAAGCACCGCCCTAATCCGGTAGGACCTCATCTCTTATGTTGATTACATCTACAGAGATCTATTTACAAATAAGGTCATATTCTGAACTTCTAGGTGGACATGAATTTTGGGGGAGATGGTTCTACCATTACACAAAGTCAAAGCACTTCATTGTCACTTTTGAAAAATCACATTCTTTATCATACTTACCATATTGCTGAATTTTTCCTTCTCCCAATGGGACTGAAGAGAACCTTCACAGTCTCATGGGGTCCCCAGGAAAGGCATGATCCCTGAAGAGGGGTTCTAGTGAGACTTCAGGAGAGGATTTGCCCAAAGTTGGACCTGAAAGGGAAGGGATGGGAAGGGGCTACCATCCTCAGCACTCACCTGGGGCAGCCCTGGCTGGGGGTGGAGCCAGTTGTTAAATATTAACCAGACACCACTGATCATAAGCCTGATCTAATCTTCACAAAAACTACAAAACGGAAGCAGAACAGGTGTTATTTCCAATTTACTAATATGAATAGAGAAACCCAGGCATTAACTAGTTTATTCAAAGTGGAATTCTGAGACCTACTTCCATATTTTCACCATTACATTTTTTGCTACATCTATGATAATTGAGATTAAGTAATGACTTCTTAAATTTATTTTTACTTTTTTTTTTATAAAGAATTATTCTTTAGAAAAATAATGGCAGAAAATAGATTAAACTAGGGCTGCCAGATAAAGTACAAGATACCCAGATAAATTTGAATTTCGGATAAACAATAAACTTTTTTTTAAGTGTATGAGTGTTCCAAATGTTGCATGGGACCTACTTATACTAAAAAACTTTTTTGGTTACTTCTCTCAAATACAGTGAAAGTCAGTTATGCTTTCATTTTAACAAGATGGGAAGATTTCTTTTTTTATTTCTAATAAATTATTTTTAAAAATCTTACTTTCTTTACTACTTTCTCTGATCAATTCTCTCTTTCAAACCTTTGCTAGGGTCAAAGCTAATTGCATAAATAGGATTACCTAGTACAAGTACAATAATCTAGTGAATTTGAACTGCTACTGAACTTCCACTTGAAAGGGACTGCCAATCTCCTTTGTGACCTTTTAGGCATCTCTAGAGCAGTTTAAAACAAAATGGGAGGATTTTAAAATAGTTTTCCTTGTCCATTCATGTCAATTTTATGACACAATCTGCTCCTCCTAGGTAGATAGAAACAGTCCTAAAAGCACCCTCTCCATGCCATTAACTCACTCCAGCATCACTTTTGTTTTTTATTGAAACATAATTGATTGTGCACCGTGGGGTACAGAGTTGAATATCAATACCTGTGTGTAATATGTAATGATCAAATCAGGATAATTAGTATATTCATCATTACAACACATGATGAATCAATCAAAACATGAAAATCATTCTTTGCTTTTGCCAGTGGCTTTTATTTTTTTGATTTTTTTTAACTTAAAAAAGATCCTTGAGAAAATAAGCTGCCCTTCAGAATCTTGGATCTTGGGTGAACAGAAAATCTTCTTAGAATAATTTTCTAATGGGGTTACAAATGTGCCTGGACCAGGAAGCAGCTGTTAGTGGATCAATTATAGCACCTGCTTTAGGTGTCTGGTGATTAGAAACTGGGGCCATTCATCTGGAGCAACGTTTCATTTGCCACGAATCCTCTTTGTTTACAGTGGGGCCCAGGGACCAGTGGCAATGTGCTCTCATCAGGTGTGGAGCTGGGAGCTGTGGAAATAGAGGAGGCAGTAATTACTTTGTGTTGATAATTTAGGTGGTGTGTGTGAGCAGGAGAGAAAGTGATAAAGGGCTTTGTAACTTGGAGACATTTCCATTCTTAAAGTAAGTATTCCCAAAGACAGCACAGCCCAGAAAAAAGTTGTATCAATGCTTAGTTCACGAGCCTGTGCTACTCTTTGTTGTTCCAACTCTTAATCATCTTTCGTTTGTTCATTGTAGACTGCGAACACATGGCGAACACAATTGCTGAAGAACTCATTACTCTCATACTGATAGTATATTGAGGTAATAAGACAATTTCAGACCCTTTCAGTTATTAATCCACAACATATTTTGGATTTTCCTCCACTATGTGACTTTGCTGTATGATTGTCTCACAGATGTCTGCTCTCAGTGAGCAGAGAGTGAAGACTCATCACAGCCATCAGGAAACGGATGCCTGACTTCTCTGCTGAGCATGTGACTCAGGGAGGCTGTGGCAATGGTGTGGACATGCTCCTACCAGGAACTTCCTGAGCAAAACCAGAGTGTTGGCTCCATCAAGGGCCAGGCTGCAGGTAAACTGGGCATGTGAGAAATGAGGAGGAGTAGCCTGGAGCTGACGGGGGTGGATGGGATACTGAGGATGAAAGTCTGGAGGGAGGTCAATGGAGAGGTAATTGATGTGGCAGGCGCTGTCGTGTAGGGCGTGTGGTGAGAAGACTGCTCTAGGGAATGGGTTGTAGACAGACACCCAGCCTTACAGAGCTGAGGATCAGACTTGTCCCGTGTTGTCCCTACATACGTCATGGTGCTGAGTAAAGGGCCGATGGACCTGGGCAGCCAGACTTTTCTCTCTCTGTGGCCCCTTGCTTAGCACACTCCTAGTCACCTTTCCAGCAGAAAAGCCTCAATTTTTAATCCAGCTGTACAATTTGCTAGCAACATGGTATCACCACACCTTTTCCCTTTATCTCAAAAATGAGGCTAATTATAATAGGAGTCTGCCTGGTATTGAGCAGGAAGAGAAGAGCAGATGTTAAAACACATGAAAGCAATAAAATGCTGAACAGATACAGGAGCTGTTTTTAAAGCATTTGCATGAGCTTGAGCCACGTTCCCTTTGGTTTGCAAGTTTACTCAGCTGGTGTAAAATAGTTCTTCATTCCACTTGTTGTCAGCTGTCAGCCCTGAGCTGCTTCTCTTGGCTCTGTGTCCTCACCTCCTGCTCATGCACCCTCCCCTGAGGGGGGAGCTACTTTCCAAGGTCCTGCATGGCCTGCAAATGACCACGTTCAAAGGCTTCCTCTCAACCCTCTTCCTTGGGTCGTCCTCTGTGCTCGCAGTGGACACAGTCGCTACTCTCTCTACATGAAACTCTGTCCTCCCCTGGTTTTGAGAACAGTACACGGGTCTCACTGTCCCCTCCGCCACTCTACGTGGCTCTCCCCCTCAGTCTCCTTTTCTGCATCACGCGGCTTCCTCACGGGCCTTCACCATCCCGGGACTCTCTTCTCTCTATATCCTCTTTTTCATGGCGGCTCTATCCATGCCCTCTTTCACCTCTCCACCCTAAAGAGATATTGCCCAACTCTACAGCTGTAGCTCAGAGTCCCAGATGCATTTCCACCTGCTCACTGTGACATTCTCCCTGGCTTTCTCATCAGCATCAGTAACTTTGCCTGTCCAAAATGGGGTGGATTTTCCTTGCTGGAAAGGTCCTTCATTCTTCTTGTGAATGGGCTTTCCACTGCTGGGCTTCTGGTCACCGAGGTTCACATCCCAGAGGGCTCTTCAGGTGCCTCCATCACTCACCAAGTGGCAGGCAAGAGCTACTAGTTTTACATCTACAACATGAGTATTTCACATTAGTTTAGTTTGTTTTACCCACCATTCTTCTAGCACAGACTTTTATGCATTTTCTGGATCATGTTGTCAAACTAATGTTCCTAAGAATCACCTGGAGATCTGGTGAAAATGCAGATTCTGACGTGGGCCCCAATATTCTGCATTTCTAATAAGCCTCTAGATGATGCTGGTGCTGCAGGTCCCTGGGCTACCTTTGAGTAACAAGGTTCTAGATTATTACAATGGTCTCATAAGTGATCTCTCTCTAGACCAGTGGTTCTCAAAGTGTGGGCCCCAGATAAGCCACAAGCTTCACTTGGGAACTTGTTAGAAATGCACATTCCTGGCCAGTCCCGGCCCCACCCACTCAGAAAGTCTCTGTCTGAACAAGCTGCCCAGGTGATGTGCTCCAGGTAGTTCTGCTGTGTACTAAAGTTTGAGACCAACTGATCTAGTAAAGATCTTGGTACAGATGCCGTAAAAATTCCTTAGTGTTTCCAAATATGACTTTCAAGGGGCCTCACCCTTTGCCACCAGCTGACTCTTTCTCTCCACCCATGTCCTGTTCCTAATTTTACAGTAAAATGTGTTGCACGTTTTTCCTGTCCATTCTCTGTGCTTACTGTATCTTTTTCATTCTTGTTTCTTTTTCCCGAAACACTCTCATTATTGCTAATGGGAAGCCTATTCGTTCTTTAAGTTCTAGCCTAACACTGTCTCCTTTGCATTGTGTTCTGCTGGGAGTCCACTTTTTCCCTTCTGGTGCTCAGTTGTGGCTGGCACATTGTGCACCACAAAACAGTAGTGGTTCTCAATTAGGGTCAATTTTGCCCCAGAGGGGACAGGTGGTAATATCTGGAGAGTTAATTGTCACGGCTCCAGGGGTCAGTGCTATAGTCATCAAGTGGGTGGAGGTGAGGGATGCAGATCAGTATCCCACAATGCACAGTATCCTACAATGCATCTCACCCCTGCCCCCCAAACAAAGAATTATTCAGCCCCCAAAGTCAATAGTGCTTTGGCTGAGAAACCGTGTAACAAGCAGTATGTGTAGCTTCTATTTTCTCGGACAGATGGCCACCAGCACCACCCTGGGGTGTGTGTTTGTTATGCACCCATGTTCTGGTAAAGAGTACCATGCACTTCATCAAAGGCCTTTGTCTTCATTTTATTGAGAAACCGTATGACTAAATATTGCAAAACTTTTAAAATACGTGATTGATGCTAATGTGGCCTAATGCTAATTGGTGAAGTTGATGTTAGGAATTCGATTGTCTTACTGTGGCCCAAACTCTTGACTTAAAACTCCACGTTCACCATTTTCTGTGCTTGGGGAGTTAGGAGTGGGTTTGATTTCTCCTTCATCCTCTGTGGCTGAGGAAATATCAGGTGCAGACAAGTTACTTATCATTGAACTGATGAAGAGACTGAGGGTCAGGCTGCTGCCTTGCCAGTTCGGAACTGGGTATTTGCACTACGGCCTGGACCAGAAGGCTTCTCTTTGGAATGGAGCAGTCATGGGTTTACTGCCTGGGAGTGTTCTAGTTGTTTGTAAGCAATAGAGATCTTGGTCTCTTTACTTTGTCAGGCCAAGTGCTGTCCAGCACAGGCTAGGTTCTCCTTGCTGTTTAATTCTACAGGTTATGAGATGGTACGTTGCATTACAATGAAGTGATGTGCACAGGGTTCTCTTGCCCAAAGAGCCCACCCCAAGGAACGGAGACCACCACACTTTAATGAAGATCCTGATCTGAGACGTACTGCCCTCTCTCCGAAGGGACAGAAGCACAGGGTGGGAAGGAAATCAGTTCTAAGAGTCGAACCTCACTTGAGGACTTAGTAACTTGCAGGTCCAGTTTTTTTTTTTTTTATTAGGAACTTGTATGCCTTTTCACTTATTGAAACCCTTGGAGCAAACTGAACTCAGAAATTTTCGGATTTTAGACGGTGACTTGGACATGCACAGAAACTGTATAACAACCCAGCAGAGTCTGAGAAGCACCTGGTTACCGAATGCTCTGTATGTGAGGAACAGCTCAGTAGTCACACTGGGTGTGATAAATAAACACCATTAATAGCTTCAAGTCAGTTTGGGTGAGGTTTGCCGCAAGCAAGTTCTGAAATATCTCATGGCTTTAGATTAGAGATTTGGGGATTTTAGAGCCCCAGGGAAGGTTACTTGGTTGATGAGAGGATGGAGATCACTTTGGTCTTGATTAGATGGTTGCATGAGTTTCAGATGTACTGTCGTCCCGATCACTGTTGAGAAATGAAACGTTCAGGTGCTGAGGAGAGAAGCTGGGCCGAACAAGAATCACGGCAGCAGAACATCCCGCAGCGGGTTAGCGGCTCCGGCCTGTTATGCGACAGTCGTTAACACACCGTGCGTTTCCCTGATGGCTTATTTTTTTCCCTCTGTGAGACAGGGGTTCCAGAGAGGCCCTTCGGTCTGGAGATGAAGGTCAGGCCCGTGAGGTTAGGTTTTCATGAAGCCAATGGCTGTGGACTTTCTTCTCCTGCCATTGGAAGGGGGATGAGCCGTGGCATATGGAATTGTCCCACGTGGTGGGCGAGACCTTGGCAGCCCAGCGGGAGACTCTTGGAGCTGGCGCTTCCTCATCCAGCAGTCAGGATCTTTTCCCCACTGCCGTGTGAGTGGGCCTGCTGCAGACAGCCAAACAGCACTGCTCACGTCCAAGGGACAGGGGACAGTATCAGGCACTGAAGAAGAGCTGAAGCAAGGGAAACCTTACAGACAAATATATTGAGTTTCGGGGGTTTTGTTTTTTGTTTTCTACTGAGTTTAAACACTGCCTAGTTTTTCTTTTTTAACAGATTTCCGTAATGTGCCTTATTACTACGAAATAGATCATCTCATCACTGGTTAACCTTCACCTAGGTTAATGCCAAGTATGATGTGACATCTTGTGTCATTCTAATTCTTATAAACCTGATACTTTATTGTCTAACCCATAATTGTTAATGAAAATGGGGGCATTAATGTATGGTATTAAAATTAAATCAGTATTAAAATATTTTCTTTTTAAATGTTAATATTATTCATACTGGTATAGTTTAAGTGTTCCTTAACCAGTCCCTGGTGATAACACTATTAAGTAAAAACAAAAATGGGTCTGGGTTTCATAATAGTGTCTGGATTTTACATCTTATTAAGTGCATTGGGTATATTTATATTTATGATCTACTGTAAGGACTGAATGGAAAAAGAGATTTCCTAGTCTGTTTTTCCTTTTCTTCTGAAGAACGCCATTCCTATCTCAGCAGGCCAACCCAGGGTCTGCGAGCTCTTATAGACCCAAGAGGGAGCCACTGGAGGAGATGGGCCTTACTCGGTCACATCAGCACAATGACAACAAAAACAAACAAAGGTTTCTTGCCACTTGGGGCTTTATCCATTACATCCATGTTATGAATAATAAGTCACCAGCTGACCAAGCTTCTTTGTCACAGGAGCCTGTGGGGGCTTCAGGACATTTCAAAGTTCAGGTAAAACTCTATCTATCAATCATGTATCTTTCATTTTTCTATCAATCTATTATCTATCTATCAGCTGTCTATCAGTCATCTATCTATATCAATCAGTCATCATCTATCCATCTATCTCTATGTCTCTTTCTACATCTCTGTTCTGTGTGTGTATTTGAAAAGGTAAAAAGGATTGACTTAAGTAACCAGGAACACAGTTAATTTTCTTTTCCTACTTCTACCTACTTTTACCTACTTCTACCTAGGATGCCATAGGCTCCTAGCTGAATTAGCTAATCACAGCCTGGCACAATGTGTCCTCAAAGAATCATGGGCAGCAAAGACATTCTTCATCTTCAAGGGCCATAAATGTAGGGCATGCATTGAGACTACAAATCATAAAGAAAATAGAAAATTCCTGCTAGGAGAAAGACTTCCTCAGCACATGCATTAATTTCCCCCAGCCCAACTCAGACCAGGGCACGAGTCCAGCTATTAGGTTATGGGTAGATCATGTCTATACCACACTCTTCACTATTTCGTTCTACGACACAGATGAAACTGGAACACTCTCCTCAATGCTCCATATTTATTTCTCCCTAGAGGGGCTGGAGCATTCCTGTAAGGCAACCCAGAAGCATGGAGTCCTGTGGTAAACAATACAACAAGATCCAACTTACATGTAATCTGTAGGAAAATTCACATGTAAATTTCTGTCTCCTGCTCTACTCTGGAAAATAACTTTTCATTTCCAAAAATATGCATGAATAAATTATTTGATTGTTGTTAAATTTGGAGAAAGAACCATTGATTTTAGACTTTGAGATGAATTAAACTACGAAGAGTGAAGGGGAGCAAGTTTTAAAGGAAGATGTCAGCCAATTTCTTTTATTTATTTATTTATTTTTTCCAAGAACAGTTAACATTTACTAGGCACCTATTGGCCTCAGTCACTTGCATCTAAAGAGCAAAGCTAATTTACCCACAGCCCGTGTTCTTTTAAATGGTTAGTCTTATTTCTTAGCTCTGTTAACCACTATTCTAACATTAGCTTCAAGTTCCATTTTAATAATCTAACCCATAATTGTCTACTGCTCCCTGACACATGAACAAAAATGTTTGGGGGAATAAGAGCAGTTTACATTGTCTGTGGATACTTCAAGTAACTGGCCCCAAAGTGAAATTATTGAGTTGGCCATGGTTTATTGTGTTCTGAGGGCATAGAATGGGGGAGGAAATGGACCTATAGAAAGAGTTGGTATCCAAAAATGTGTGAACGTGTGAAAATCCTATAACTTCACTTCAGCTGGCCTAATATCCTGAGTCACTAGATGGTCAGAGGAATAGATACAGTACAAAAGGAACAAACCGATGTACACTTACACTATAAACCAAAAACAACGTTTGTACAAGATGAACAGCAAATGAAATAGCTTCTATCAAAATAAAATCTCACACAAGGCCATTTTATATGTATGTGGACATACGCACACCCACACGCACAGACACACAAGCAAGAATGTGTATTTTGTAAGATAGGTCCTTGGAAATAGACATTCTTAGCAAATATGGATGACAGATCAATCGTAATTTATTTTCTTTTAACACTGTATCATCATAAAGAAAACTGGTATAAATGAAAAAGTCTATTTCAAATATCTACATCTAAAATTTTAGGCAGTGAAAAAGCACTTCGTTGACAAGGAGTGTGGAATGATGTATGTTAATTGTCAGAAACTGCTGAATGCCTTGCTTAGTTGCCACAAACAAATTCACATATCAGAACGAACAATACTGCTAAATATTCCTTTTTTTTCCCCCTGTGGGTTTTTTTTTCTTTTTCTTTCTTTTTTTTTTTTTTGTTAAGACATACTGGGAGAAAGAAAAGAAAAGAAAAACTGGAAATCCATACATCTTTCAAAAGTTTGAAATTGAAGCAATATTTAGAACCAGAGATGAGGAAACACGGCGGTATTGGTGTAATATACACAACGCGCTTTTCTTCTTTAATCTGTAATGTACATCAAATACTTTACAACAATGCATTAACAAAAGGCAAGAAACGTCTTGCTGTACAGAGGAACCCCAATGCAACTGGAAGCCTAGAGTCACAACGGATGAAGAGAGTAACAAAGCGTGAGAAGCCGTCCCCCGAAACGTGTGTAAACTATTCTGTGTCTTGTGCTTAACAATAACCTTCACGCCCCACCACCCCACCATCTGCTCTCTCCTTCCTTCAGCCACGTTCAGTATAAAGCACTTTTTATATTCTACAGCTCAAACTAGAGAGGTGTCGCACACTGTCATATTTAGGATTGCTTTAGCTTTCTATTGATTTCCAAGTTAACGTTCGATTCGTTTAGCTTTCTAAAATAGCTCTTAATATTTTCAAACTGGTTATCACAGCCTTCCTATGGAACAGGCTTTAACAAACTAAATTTGCAGGGGGGGGTAAAAAAAAAAAGAAATGTCTTGTGGTATGCATGCACATGCACTGTTCCCAGAGCGCCTGGTGGCCTGGTGGCCTGGCTCCTCACACCCAGGAGTCGGGGGAGGCTGGGTAGTGGCTCGTTTCATAGTTCAGTTCACTGTAGGGACGGGCAGCGGAGTAGAAGTCGACGTAGTTGCCAGTGGACTTGAGGCCCAGGTGCATGGTGTACTCGCTGGCAGGGGGGCGGTGGTGGACCTGGTCCTCAAAGAAGGACTCGTCGTAATTTCTTGTGGAATTCTGAAACGGCTGGTAAGACTCGTAATCTTTTCTGCTGGGCTCCTGTGGGACTGGCTGTGCTGAAACCTGCATGGGAAGAAGAGCCACGCGGTTAGTCCGTGGCCTGGACCCGCCCTGCACCCTCCTTCACAGAGAGGGCTGGGCACGACCAGGTGCTCGTGCGTGGGACACCTCTCGTCCAGCCACTGCCTGCTGCCATTACCTTTCCTTCTGGACACTGGCTTCTGGGTCCACCTGCTCTCATCCTGCATAATCTTTTTCTTTATTATTATTGTGGTAAAACAGACACAACATAAAACTGACCATTTTAATCATTTGAAGTGTACAGTGCAGTGGCACTAAGGACATTCACAGTATCGGGCAGCCCTCACCCCCATGCATCTCCACGACGTTTTCATCATCCCAAACAGAAACTGTGTACCTTTTAAATGTAACTCTTCGTTCCCCCTACCCCCAAACAAGGCAGCCTCCATTCTATTTTCTGTCTCTATGAATCTGACTATTCTAGGGACCTCTGATGAGTGGAGTCACACAGTGTTGGTCCTTTTGTGTCTGGCTTTCTTCACCTAGCATAATGTTTTCATAGTTCATCCACGTTGCAGCGCAGGTCAGCAGTTCCTTCCATTTCAAGGCTAAATAGTGCTCCCTTGTATGGACTGACCACATTTTGTTTATCCGCTCATCCACTGATAGACACTTGGGTTGTTTCTGCCTTTTGGCTATTATGAATGACACAGCAGTGAACAGTGGTGCACTGGTATCTGAATCCCTGTTTTTGATTCTTTTGGGTGTGTATCCAGTGAGTCATATGGTAATTCTATGTTTAACTTTTTGAGGACCTGCCAAACTGTTTGCCACAGCAGTTGTACCATTTTTTTTTTTCTTTTTCGACTGGTAAGGGGATCGCAACCCTTGGCTCAGTGTTGTCTGCACCACGCTCAACCAGTGAGCACACTGGCCATCCCTATATAGGATCCGAACCCGCGGCCTCGGCGCTACCAGCACTGCACTCTCCTGAGTGAGCCTTCTATGTTTAACTTTTTGAGGACCTGCCAAACTGTTTGCCACAGCAGTTGTACCATTTTTTTTTTTCTCTTTCGACTGGTAAGGGGATCGCAACCCTTGGCTCAGTGTTGTCTGCACCACGCTCAACCAGTGAGCACACTGGCCATCCCTATATAGGATCCGAACCCGCGGCCTCGGCGCTACCAGCACTGCACTCTCCTGAGTGAGCCATGGGGCCGGCCCGTACCATTTTAATAGATAATTTTTTTAATGTTATGAAATACATATAGATAGTAAAAAGGTTATTGCAGCAAAGCAAATTTAGATAATATTTTTTAATTAAAGAGGTGTGGACAAGCTATAGAAAACGAGTAGTTCATTTTCCTTTTTTCTGCATTTTTTCATATCACGCTTAGGTGTTGCAATCTCAGGGGGAGAGTGAAGATGTACAAGGTCTGAGGGCCATGCGGGCATCTTCCTGTCAGTGCAGAGGTCTGTCATTGATATGTCTTCCACCTCTGTGTGTATGCTGGGGACTGAGGTTTCCCTGTCTTAGGGCTGGTCCACCACACCTGCTTAAGTGACCGGGCACCTTTGATAAGGCACTACACATGCCAAATAGTCTACACTCTGCAGGGCCAAATGTTTTCTAACTTGGTGCAATTGAGAATTGACTGAACTCAAGAGTGCTGTAGGATTATGAAGCCTTTGATTAGGGATGAAGGGTCTTCAGAATTGTCTGGTTTTACCAGCCCACCTCAATACGCCCCGTTTCCACTCACATCTCTGAAGGTTACTGTCTGCTATAGAGGCCCAGAAGGGCTCAAGGGATCAGAGGAGCCTTCGAGAGACATGAAGTCAAGAATAGGTTCCCTGTGCTTGGCTTTAGGGACAGTAAGGCAAACAGTGTTCTTGGGCTGATAATATATTTATTAGCATTTGCACCTGGAGTTGGGCTGTCCCTTTCCCTTCTGCCTGCCTCTGGGGTCCCTTTCCAAGCACCTGCCCTTGAAGTGGGCTGTACCTCCCAAGGCGTGGGGTGAGGGTGACCCCATAGCCAGTGAAGACAGGGAGGCAGAAAGCTCTGCTAATGTGCACTAATTCGGGAGGAGGTCTGGTGTGAATTGTAAAACACTCTTAGAGAAATACAGGTTGATTGCTTTTGAGTGGATTCAGTAATTCCCTATTAATTTAACTAAGGTTCGGCACGGAAACGTTCTCTAGAAATTGGTCTTAGTTAATTGATAATGATTTGTAATTAGCACGTTGTGTGTAAATGAATGCTCTAATGGTCTGCACATAACTCTTCTTTCAAGTAAGTGAAACGCTCTCTTTTACATGTAATTGATTTACACTAGTAATCGACCTGTTCTTCAAAGAAGTGGTGAACTTCATCACAGCTGCTGTCCAGTGTGTCCCACACTTCTAGTTAGTGGTGACTGAATGAATGAGGTTTCAGTCTACCTGCAAAAGTGCAAAAGTCCGTAGAGCATGAATCTTTGTTAGTCTAAGACCCTGCGGATGAGAGGGGCATTTGGAATTAGTATGCAGCATCTGTGATTAAGTGTCGCTAAGACCAGGCCTGCCAGACTGCGTCAATAAGTGCAAAGGGGGCCCTTTGCTGTTCTTTGAAGAGTTAGGTGTGAAGTTGAACTTCTTCATTCCAATAGTGTGTGGCACTGTCCAAGAGCAGAGCATACAGAGGCTCAGAGTTGGGAGGTTTAGAAAAATTGCACAGGAAGGGAACTAGAATTTACTGTTCTTCTATTTTAATTGCCACCATATTCAACATATGACAAATTCTTTGTTTAATTCTCAAATGTTCACAAATGTATACGTATGCATATATGTTCATGTCTATCGAATGATAGATTGGTCATCTATCTACCTTCCCATCCATCCATCCATCCATCCATCCATCCATCCATCCATCCATCCATCCATCCACCCATCCATCCATCCATCCATCCATCCATCCATCCACCCATCCAGTTCCCACTTTATAGATGAAGAAACTAAAGCTTAGAGAAGTTAAGAAATTTCCCCAAGATGTCATGGCTAGTGGTGATGTGAAGCTGGCATCCGAACACACTTCTGGCTGACTCTAGCCCACGTCCTCTCTCCCACACTAGCACAATCCCAGCAGAGCCAAGGTTGCCAAGCCTCAGAGGGCAGTCCTCACTGAGTTGACTCCAGGCTCTATGATAAGAAAGGTGGTCAGTGGACAAAGGAGACCAAGAAAAGGGGTGTCTTCTTCGTGCTAGTCTTGGTGGCCAGAAGAGGCAGTGCAGGTGACAGGGAGGTCTTCGGGGGAAGTCACTCACAAGGCTTGTGGCTCCGCTCCAAACCGGTTGCTGTTTCACTTTTTGTACAACTGTTTCAAATTTTTATCATTGTCATGTTCTCTCTGGTTGGTGAATGTTTGGGGGTTGGGCATAATAATCTTACTATGTGAGTCACTTACCGTCTTCAGTTCATCTGCATCATTCATAAAGCCCCACGTCAACCACTTCTAAGGGTTAACGCCCCAGTTCTAAGAGTGTGTGTGAATGAACTACCTTGTATGGGTCGGGGGTGGCACTGTGCGTTTGGAGGGACTGAAATTGCTTCCTGGTCTGGTGGTGTGGGTGTCGGCTGGGGAAACACACCCACGGTGGAGGAGTATTAGCTGAATTTTATACTTTCCTTTAAGGGAGTGTCTGGCAGTGTTCAAAATTCGGCAGATGAAATGTCCCAAATATAAATCCTCCCAAAGAAAAGCTAAAAAATAAATGCATTTGAAAAAGATTGCATGGTTTGCACAAACCAGATTTCTAGGAAGGAAGTAGAATGATGTTCCTATACAGCAGTGGAGATTTCTGAATTTGGGGGTCTGTTGTGGTCCTAAGAAGCCCTTGCACATCTGAGGAGCCTGAGGCTGTTGCTTGCTACAAGGCAGTGTGCTCTCTGGGAAGGGACCATGTAATCAGCTGGCTCACGTGGGGGTTCCTTGGCCCACACTCTTTGTGCTCTGTCCTGTTGCTACTGTTCCCAAAAAGTCATCCTTGCTGAACTTTTTCATCAATAGTAGGACATTTAATTATGAAGGACGGTGCCATGAGACCTTCCAACTGTGCTAGCCCAATGACAGAATACTTCACCATGTTTATTCTTCCCTGAGTTCGCCAGCACCCTGAATTTATTTTGAACACAAGGGAAATAGCTGCCCACTACAGAGCTTCAAACCTTTCCACACCAGGAAAGCTGAGGACTCAGAGTATTGATCAAAAAGGAAGGAGGGGCTGGCCCCGTGGCGCACTGCTACAGTGCGCCGCTTGGGAGCGTGGCAGCGCTCCCGCCGAGGGTTCGGATCCCACATACAGACCAGCCGCTCACTGGCTGAGCGTGGTGCGGGCGCAACACCGAGGGTTGCGATCCCGTTGCCGGTCCCGGTCCGGTACGGGCGCGACACTGAGGGTTGCGATCCGTTGCTGGTCACGAAAAAAGACAAAAAGGAAAAAAAAAAAAGGAAGGAGGCCGGTGGTAAGGATAAGTGGTTCTCATAGAGGAATCCCAAGACCGGCAGCATCACCTGGGAACCTATTAGAAATGCAAATTATTGGGGCCACAGTCTACACCTACTGAGTCAGAAACTCTGGGATCAGGGCCCAGCAATCCGTGTTTTAGCAGCCCTTTGGGGCATTCGGACTCATGCTCTAATCTGAGGACCAAGAACAGATGAGAAGACAGAAGATTCAGGTTGAGTCCTTGCCTCTTCATAGCTGGATGACTGCAGGTCAACCTCATCCTCCTTGAATCCCAATTTCCTCATCTCTGGGGACAATTAGACCTGCCCTACTCACCTGACAGTCAGCCTGAGGAAACCTAAAAGGAACTCAAGACGCTGGTTTTGTTATCATCAGTAATAATTTGAATACTGGCCATCATAACACCAAACCCTTTTGTTTCTAGTTTATGAATAAAAATCTGGTTTCCAGATAGATATGTACAGTTAAATATGATATTTCTCTTTATAAGTTTGGGATGGACTGGTAGAGGCTCAATAGAATTTCTGTAGGGTACAAGTAGTTAACTCAAAATGGTGTCTGTGTCTCATTGACCCCAGACATAAAAATCAAAGATCACAAGCTGTATTTTATGCTAATGGTTGTTTCTTCTAGGAGTCCTTAAGTTCAGGGTTTGCTGAAATGTGACTGGAGTTGCAGGTAGGCACGTGGGGAGTAGACAGCTGAGCAGGGCTCCTTTTCTGTGGAGTTGAGAGAAGCCTGCTCCTGGCTGCTGCGCACCCTACCCTGCCTGGCCAGCGTCTGGAGCTGGTGTCTCGTTCTCAGCTCCCATTGTCTATTGATCCACCTAGAACTCGTTTCCTTTCACCAATCCCTTCCTCTCTGAGCTCAGTCACTGTCCAGATTTTTCTGCAAAGCTCATGAGGCCCAGCTGGTGACTAAGACACCCAGAAAACTAGAGCACTCAGCAAAGTACAAGCTTTACACTGAAACTGAATGGACCCCAGATATCCCTTCTGGTTAATTTGTTCAAGCCGTGAAATTTTTTTTTTCCTGTTTGTCTTTTTTAATGACCGGTAACGGGATCGCAACCCTCGGTGTTGTGCCCGCACTGCGCTCAGCCAGTGAGCGGGAACCAGTCTCCACATGGGATCCGAACCCTCGGCGGGAGCGCCGCCACGCTCCCAAGCAGCGCACTCTCCAGTGCGCCACCGGGCCAGCCCCAAGCCGTGAAACTTTGAGGTCAATTTTTGACCCAGGAAAGCTCTGAAAATGAAAGTATAGCCAGCCATGCCCACATGGCCAGAGAATCCAAATCATGGCTGCCATTTACAAGGTCATCTCTAGAACCAACCAACTGTAAGAGAAGCAAAACATCTCCTCTTTCCAGTGGTTCAGATAGTCCTACTTTATTGTGTCCCCAAGAGGGAAGCTCTAAGTAAAGACAAGATTTATTCCAACAACATAGTCCAACATACGTATAATGCTGTATTCCCTTCTGTTTTGGGTTTAATGTGTTCCCCAAAAGTTCATGTATTGGAGACTGGACCCCCATAGTAAAAGTGTTAAGAGGATGGGAAATCTGATTATGGAATTTGAAAGGTGGGGTGTTGGAGAGGTGATTAGATTGTGAGGGCTGTGCCCTCATGGATAGATTGATCCATTCATGGAGTGATGGGCATGGATCTGATGGCTTTAAAGGCTCACCATGTGATACCCTCGTCTTCATAGGACCCTGTAGAGAGTTCCTCCCCAGAGAAGGCCCCCACCAGATGTACCCCCTGAATTGTGGACTTCCCAGCCTCCAAAACTGTAAGAAACAAATTTCATTTCTTTATAAATTACCCGGTTTCAGGTATTCTGTTATAAGCAACAGAAAATGGACTAATACGCTTTCTCTCCAAGTTCATGGGAATGTCATAATGATTTCCTCAGAAATTTTTTAGGGGAGAAAAACTCTTTGATGAACATTTGAAGAGGTTGCTTAATATTAGAACAGGATGAACAGTCCACTTGCCCACTTCCTTTGCTGGCCCCACTCAGGGAATAACAAATGGCACTGAGCTATGACCACAGGATGCCCCTGCCAGGGGCCTGCCTGCAATGTCTTCCTGGTGCTGACAGGAGGTGCAGAGTTTGCTCTTCATCCTGGGTGGGTTTCAGCAGCACACACCTGAAACGCCATGGCCTTGACGCTTCACTCTGAGGTTGAGTCAAGTCCGTTCTGGGGCACGCTGGGAAAAAGACTACACCAGGTTGTGCTCATTCTCGCAGCAGGGACACCACCTTAGTGCATTAATTCTAATTTGCTTAGATGCTCAGAATAGGCTTAGGTAAAAAGCATTTGCTCCTTAGAACCATTATGGGTTGTCTTCTAAATCTAGAGAACCAGCAGTCTTCTGCAACTGACTGCAGCCACACTGGGAGATGCCAAGGACCCTGGGCCACACCGGGGTGCTTCTTTAGTGGGATTCCATGAAGAGGAAGGATGGTGTGGAGTAAGTGGATTCTCGTGATGAGCTTTTCCCTACCTGAGGAAACTAAAGACTAATATGACACTCTTGGATGCATAATCAGAGTCCCATTAAATCCTGACAAGTATCTTTAAGTGCTGTAGACAGTTTGCTCACTGCACCTACAGAATGTCATGATACAGCAGACTCCCGTGTCTGGGGTTTCACTTTCTGCAGTTTCACTTACCCATGGTACAGGACGAGATACGTATTAGAGAGAGAGAGAGAGCGAGAGAGAGAGAGAGCGAGAGAGAGAGAGAGAGAGAGAGAGAGAGAGCGAGAGAGAGAGAGAGCGAGAGAGAGAGAGAGCGAGAGAGAGAGAGAGCGAGAGAGAGAGAGAGCGAGAGAGAGAGAGAGCGAGAGAGAGAGAGAGCGAGAGAGAGAGAGAGCGAGAGAGAGAGAGAGCGAGAGAGAGAGAGAGCGAGAGAGAGAGAGAGCGAGAGAGAGAGAGAGCGAGAGAGAGAGAGAGCGAGAGAGAGAGAGAGCGAGAGAGAGAGAGAGCGAGAGAGAGAGAGAGCGAGAGAGAGAGAGAGCGAGAGAGAGAGAGAGCGAGAGAGAGAGAGAGCGAGAGAGAGAGAGAGCGAGAGAGAGAGAGAGCGAGAGAGAGAGAGAGAGAATATTCACATAATTTTTATTACAGCATATTGTTATAATTGATCGATTTTATTGTTAGTTATTGTTGTTAATCTCTTACTGTGTCTAATTGATAAATTAAACTTATCATAGATATGCATGCATAAGAAAATACATAGTGTAGATAGGGTTTGGTACTATCTGCAGTTTTAGGCATCCACTGGGGGTCTTGTAATGTATCCCATGAGAATAAGGGGGGACTACTATATTTGCTCTAAGAAAAATGGTTTATTTCATAAATGGAGTTGGCATTTCCAATACATTTTGTTTCTATTTTCCTTTACATTTGGGCAGGCATGCTGGCATGTGAATAGTTGGGGCCACCCTGGTGATCTCCTGTCTAGTGCTCATGATCTGATTGATTTATTCATTGGCCTCTTTGCTTTCAGCAAAGACTGGAACTGAGTGGAGGCTGATTAGATGCTAGCACTGCCTCAGGCAGGCCGTGGGGCCTGGATGCTCACCAGGGTCACAAACAACACCAGATGACATCCAGAGAGGCTGCACAGGAATTGAAAAGCCGAGGGCAAGAGGCCGACTCCTCTACCAACTACTACTTCCCTTGTGGGTGGCTGATGAGAGAAGAAATAATTTGATCAAGGAGAGGGCTTGTGTGTCCTCCCTGCCCTGCCCTTGGAAATGGTCTCAGACGGGACATTTCCACCTGTTAGAAGCAGGTAGATGCTGCTCTGCTGGTTGTCAAGAAATGGTTCCCAAGCAACACATTTCCTTCCATGTGTCCTTTCACCTGGTTATTGCGATTAAGCAAACAGCTCTGGGTTTATCATCTCAGCTCAGCTTCCCTAAAGTATAGCAGAAATGGAATGCATCAGCAAAAGCCAGGACAGGCAACCATTCTGAGTAGCAAAGAGTTATGAAGAGTGTCAGTCTTGCTGTTATGCCCACACACAGGAGGGAGAGAAGTTCCCTCTGTGTTCCTGCAGACCCACAGAGAAAACAAGCCTTCAATGAACATTTGCAAAACACACACACACACAGACTCTGATTGCTTCTTTAAGTATCTACTGTTCAGTGCTCTTCAAACTTGAACATGCTCACAAATCACAAGGGCATCTTGTTAAAATGCAACTCTGCTGCAGAAGATCTTGGACGGGTTAGGTTAGGGGCCAGAGAAGAGTCGCTCCGCATTTCTAACAAGCTCCCAGGTGATACTGATGCTGCTGCTTCCACAGCTAGACTTTGAGTAGCAAGGAACTCCACACTGCATTCTATTTAGTTGTTTACATTGAACTTGATGTGTCTATTTTATTGGTAACCATCATGTACAGTGGTCCCCCTTTTCCTCAGGGGGTACATTCCAAGACCCTCAGTGGATACCTGAACAATGGATAGTGCTAAACCCTATATATACTATGTGTTTTCCTGTACATACTCTACCTATGCAAAGTTTAATTTATAAGTTAGGCACAGTAAGAGATTAACAACAATAACTAACAATAAAACAGAAAATTATAACAATATGCCAGCCTCACCACTCCAGTGCTTTGGGGCCATTATTAAGTAAAAGGGGGTCACTTGAACATGAACACTGTGATACTGTGACTGCTGATCTGATGACTGAGATGGCTGCTCAGTGACTAAATGGGCGGGGGGTGTGTACAGCGTGGATGCATGACATGAAGGGATGATTCACGTCCTGGGTAGGACAGAGCAGGAAAGCATGAGATTTCAGCATGTTACTCAGAATGGCTCGCAATTCAGTACTGATGAATTGCTTATGTCTGGAACTTTTCATTTAATATTTTCACACCACAGTTGATCACGAGTTACTGAAACCATGAAAAACGAAATACAGACAAGGAAGAAGCGCTGTATGACGAATTGGCTGGGTTAGACATACTACTCAACCTGTGTCCAGTAATTGGACAATTCCTGTTTAATAACTGCACCTTACACTCATTTATGTGGGGCTTTCTTTTCATCTTGCACCATAGTAGAAAACTTGCTTTCTCGCAGCAGATCAAGTGTGAGTTTACAGTGAAATCAAAGGCTGGTTTTCGATTTGAGGCTGTTCTGTTGACCGCCACCACACCACCGACGTGCACCCGTGACAGGCGGAAGGGGAGGACGTCAGGAAACATTATTTGCTTTTTCAGTTCTTTATGTACACTAGACAAAAGTTGATATATCTTTTTAAATTCCAGGTTATTTCATAGAGGCTGAGTGGAAAAATGGATACAGATAGTCCTTGATTTATGATGAGATTGCATCCTGATAAACCCAGCATTAAATTGAAAATATCAAAGTCAAAAATGCATTTAATACACTTACCCTACCAAACGTCATAGTTGAGCCTAGCCCTTAAATGTGCTAAGAACACCTACATTAGCCTACAGTTGGGCAAAATCATCTAACGCAAAGCCTATTTTATAACAAAGTGCTGAATATCTCATGCAATCTACTGAATACTGAGAGTGAAAACCAGATGGTTGTCTGAATACTCGAAGTAAAAGTTCTACTGAATTTGTATCGCTTTTGCACTATCGTAAAGTTAAAAAATCATCAAGTCGAGCCCGCGTAAGTTGGACACCATCTGTACAAATGTGCTGTGTCCATTTTATTTACCTGGTTATGTTTGATGTCTTCAGCGGGCGCACCATATGAATTCCTATACAAAGTTGAAATTCCAGTGTTTTGAGCTAAAAGTAAAAGGAAAACAAAAGTATGAGGAAAGAAAGCAAGA
This sequence comes from Galeopterus variegatus, assembly GCF_000696425.1. NCBI lineage: Eukaryota > Metazoa > Chordata > Mammalia > Dermoptera > Cynocephalidae > Galeopterus > Galeopterus variegatus. Next base: position 51,327 of record NW_007726505.1, read on the forward strand.
TTTCAAATTAGGAATAAAGGTTATTGAGGCAAGTTCTTGCCCAAACAAAGCTTGGTTTCTCATGGACCGTTCCAAGTAGAAGGAATTCTTTGGCTCTGAGTACTTCATTGTACCTACAGATATTAAGAAAAGAACGGTTATTCTATAAAATCCCGACAGCATGTCAGCCTCCTGCAATAATGTTCACGTTGCAGACTGGGTCTGGGCAGGTGTGGCAAACAGATGGTCATCTTGCAAGTTTTATTGCCTTCTTTTTTGTGAAAACTGGTGGATAATAAAAGCTTGTCACCTGCACTGAAGCATGCAGCAGTCTGTATCAGCAGGTTAGTTTTTAGTTGGAAAGTGACAAGAATAAAATTTCCAATTTGAGCTCACAGAAATGCTCGACCATCTTTCAGACAGTTCATTTCTCAAAGGCCCAGAGGACAGGCAGAGAGCACACCTGAATTTCCCCTGCGCACCTGGAAGCTCCAGCCTTGGATCCTGTTAGATGCAGAGACAGGCGTCCCCACTCTGTCTTCTGGCCACCTGGTCTAGTTGAAGGGAAGGGAGGATGGTCTCCTCCAAGTGCCAGCAGCTTCCAAAGGTCTGTAAAGCCTGTTTTACCACTTCCTCACCTGGAGCCCTTGAGGCTTCACACCGCAGGCCGAGAGGATGGGCACAGGGCACCCCTCCCCTATAGCTGCTGACAGGTCACGGTTTAAGAAAGTTCTGGAAAACTGTGTATTTCAAGTGTCAGCAGGAGTATAAAACACTGTAGAAGTAAGATGGGCTTATTCTCTCCCTCCAGTATCCAAGGGGTAGTGAAATAGTATCACAGCCCACTTGTTCTCTCCAAGAGACAAGGCCACCATAGACACAAGGTCAATGCAACCTATCAAGGTTTAAGTTCACTCCTCCCATGGGTATCACCTAAAAGCATATAATAACTGTGCAATAAAACTCCTCTTGGAAAGTTCTGTTCAGGAAGTGAAGGCTGAGAGCCCATTTTCCATTTTAAAGACCACTCTGCTAGCCTCTGGTTGAATGCACCTCACGCCTGTCTCTGTATTTTTGTGAAAACCACCATCTCTTTCCTGGACCACTGCTACTGAGTCCTCCTTGACAGTCCAACTTCCACCCTGCCCTGTCCCGCTCATTGGGCAAGCCTGTCCCCAACAGCCAGAATGATCACTTCGTTACACAAATTGGATTACACCACTCCCTCTGTTTATAAGACTCCAAAGCCCTTTCCACGGAGACTGTGGTGAAACCCAGGCTCTCCATTGCAGTCTGTGATCTGGTGCTTGCCTAACCTTCCACGGCATTTCTCAGCCCTCTTCTCTTGCTAAGGGGGCCCTAGCTCTGCTGGCCTTTCCTTGATCAAGTCTGCCAAGCTGGGTTAGCTTAGGGAGGCTGGACTTACTGATCTTTCTTCCTGGAATTCGTCCCCCACAGACTTTGCACTGGCTGCTTCCTTGTTAGTGTTGAGGTTTCAGCTCAAATGTCTCCCTACTCCTGGACCATTTCAGGTAGAGTAACCCCTCCCTCTGGCACCCTCCACCTCATTACCCTGCTTACTTCTGTCCTCCTCCTCAACACCACGCGACATTACCTTGGGGGTGAACTTGTTCTATTGTTTACCTTGCGTGCTGCCTGGCTTTGGCCACTGGAGCAGAACTCCACGAGGACAGGGATGGTTTGTCCTGTGTCCGTTCTTGTAAATATCCCCAGAGCTGGGGACAGAGCCTGCCTGAGTGGACACTCATAGAGTGAGTTCTTTATTTGCTGAGTGAATTAATGAATGAATAAGTGAATGAGTAAACCTTAGATAAATCTGCCTTCAGAGCTATATATAATTGCTCATGGCAGATGTCGCCTCAAGGACAAGATGAAATTTTGTGTGTTTTTTTTGTCGTTGTTGCTCAGAATAAAATGCATTTTGGGGGGGGAGTAGAATATTTATACTATTATAGTCTTCCTTCCCTTCCTGCTGCGTTTGTGGCTTCTGAGCTAAAGATGTTTCTTCTGGAAGTTTTTTCCTTGACTCTTCGGACCACTTACCTTTTCAAAGGAGACTGCAGTTGAGATTGAACTACCTTTGCAAACACACGAAGCAGAGGTCTTCACAGATGTTCTGCTCTGCATGTCTGAGCTAAGAGTAGACTTACAGTAAATGACTTTCTTTTTTTGTATTGGTCCCCAAACTCCCATTTCCAACTGAATCAACATATCGAACATTAGAACAGCTTTAAAAGACCTAAGAGAGACACTAACAAAAACAGAATAGACCATTTGACAAAAAGGCGTTTTGGAAGCTTAGACGGGAGGGCAGAAGCCCCTGCTGAACTTAAAAGTCAGGCCGTGTAGCTGCTGGGATCACGCACCCCCAACCCCACTCCTGCCCCCAAGTGCGCTTCTGAACACGGGAGGCTCCTGGGTAACCGCAACCACAAGAAAGAGCTGTCAGAGTCCACCGTGCCTGCATGAACAGCTGACTTTGGCTTTCTGAGGGCTCCTCGGTGGCAGAGAAACACAGAGAGAAGAGGTTTTAAGAGACTTCGTTCAAAATAGAAAATGAATCCAGAAAAAGAGGGCGAGGGGGAGCACAGAATAAAAACCTAGATGGATCTTAATATCTAGGAGGTAAGCAGAGATTGTGCACCACAGTCAGAAACTGCTTTCACCTTAAGCTTTCACATGTTGTGTTTTGAGGGTGAAGCTTCCTACGTTTTTACAGTAAAGGGACTGTTTCCTAGGCGGGGAACGGTAGGATGTCACCTGATGCCTTACAACAAGGAAGATGGAAGTTTTTCAGATACCTTTCAATGCACTAAGATTTAAGTGATGTGTCCCCTGGATTTATTTTATTTAAAAAAAATTTTTTAATGGAATGCTTCATGAATTTTCATGTCAGCCTTGCTCAGGGGCCATGCTTGTTGTCTCTGTATCAGTTCAATTTTAGTACACGTGCTGCTGAAGTGAGCACCCAAGATTTATTCTTGAACAAGAAAATGTATTGTTTTTGGTGTACAGGCCACAAGAAATCTGATTTTGCAAGTAAACCCTGGAATGATGGGCATTTGCTAACTAATGTACTGTAGAGCATAGGTTGGAAATGCAACCTTTCAATTCCTATACGAAATATTGGCTACCACCTGGCTTGGCTGGGGATTTATTCATAACAATATTGAAAGTGACAAACAGCAACATCATCCTCACCACCACTACCTCCACCTACACTATCACCACCCTGACCAACACCATCGCTTCCACCTCTACCATTATTACCACCATCACCACTATCACCCCAACCCATCCCACCATCACCACCTTGACCAGCACCATTGCTTCCACCACCCTCAGCACCACCCTCAACACCATCGTCCTCAGCACCATCGTCCTCATCACCATAATCTTCACCACCATCATCTTCAATCCATCACCCTCACCACCATCATCTTCACCACCATCGCCCTCACCACCATCGCCCTCACCACCATCATCTTCACCACCATCATTTTCAACACCATTGTCCTCACCACCATTGTCTTCAACACTATTGTCTTCACCACCATTGTCTTCAACACCTTCACCACCATCGTCCTCACCACCATCATCTTCAACACCACTGTCCTGACCACCATTGTCCTGACCACCATCATCTTCACCACCATCACCCTCACCACCGTCATCTTCACCACCATCATCTTCAACATCATCACCCTCACCACCATCATCTTCAACACCATCGCCCTCACTACCATCATCCTCACAACCATCATCCTCAACACCATCACCCTCACAACCATCATCCTCAACACCATCACCCTCACAACCATCATCCTCAACACCATCACCCTCACCACCATCATCTTCAACAACATCGCCCTCACTACCATCATCCTCAACACCATCACCCTCACAACCATCATCTTCACCACCATCATTTTCAACACCATCGCCCTCACTGCCATCATCCTCACAACCATCATCCTCAACACCATCACCCTCACAACCATCATCTTCAACACCATCATTTTCAACACCATCGCCCTCACTGCCATCATCCTCACAACCATCATCCTCAACACCATCACCCTAAACACCACCTCCACTCTGACCAAACTATCACTTCGACTACCACCACTACTATTTCTGTAATAATAACTAATTTTACACAGCACTCATTAGCTTGAGAGGAACTTTTCTATCTTAACATATTATTCAGTAAAGATCTCAATGTTCTTCTCGACTTTCCACAAGATTGATAATGAAGTTTTGAATTGCATTTGTAAGAATGTTACAGCAAAGCTGTTTAAGCCTCTAAATAACTTTGAAGAATAACACATATCTCAACATTGGAGTTGTCAAGATCCCTGCAATTTTCTAGTAAAATTAAACATCAGAAACATATTAGATTTTATTTTTTATTTTATGATGTGTGCAGAGCACAATCATGTACCACTGGAACTATTTCAACATAAACACACCCACATTTGAAAGCCTTTTGAGTGATTCTACCAGACAAGAGAGTTAATGAAAACCCTAACCTTAAACAATAGTAATGGAGCCAATCTCAAAATTATTCTCATAACTAAAAATCTCAATTTTTTTCCTGAGACTGCTGGTGATGTGGCTACCTAGGGAAATTATAATTGCAAAATGAATGGGTCAGGTGAATTTGGTATCACTAGTATTTCAGAGTAATCAGTACAAATTAGATTTAACACTGAATGTCCCCACTCCAGGAACTCAGCATTCAAATCATAACTTTCTTTGTTCATGTCCTTCTACGACTGGGGCAATATTTACGGGGGAAAAACAGTGAATGAGTATCAGAAGTTATGGCCCATGTGATGAGTTCAGTTCTCCCATTCAGAAGACGTTTCAGGAGCAAGGATGAGATATTCCCTGTTACAGTCCACACATGGAGGTAGATGAGGACCGGGAGCGGGGAAGTGGGTATCAAAAACATCCGTTTATTATGCTTTTCTTCATGCAGCTGTGCAGCATTAACACGAGAAACACTGCCGCTGGGGTAAACACATTTGCTATTAGAAAAATTTATCTTAGCTGCCCTGGGTTTGGAAGACATTTTAATAAATCATCTAATTTGTCTATTCTGCTTCCCTGCAGGTTTATGCCTACATAATACCACAGAACCCTGCCTGATGCTTTTACGTTTCCTCTGATAAGAGGGTCTCAGCATCTGTTTAGGATTTTGCCCTTTGCACCCCAGTTTTATTAATTATCTAATCTGACCTTATTCTATTAAAGTCCTATTTTTCATGACCTGTTTTTAGCAGGGAACCATCTCCACATCCATGCAGCAAAGAAGGGTGCGGGGTCCCTTGTTAGAGGCCTCATGGTTCTGGCAGCTCTGCTTTTAAGGTATAATCCTCTCTACGGCAATATCCCCAAGTCCTGCTCCTTGGAAGAGGGGCCATATAGGGAGAGGGAGGGATATGAAGAGACTGGAGGGGGTCATGAATGCTCCGAGGAGAATTGTGCAGAGTATGAGACAAATTAAGGTCAAGCCTGGTTATCAGACAGGCAGGGCATACTAGAGACAGTAGCTAACAGGCACCAATTTTGGCCTCCACAGAGTCCCAGCTGATGAGAAAGGAAAGAAAACGGGCATGACTGAGACAGTGAGGGATAAAGGACATGGAAGATGGATGCCTCCTTAGGAAAATTGTGGTCATCAGTTCTAATGAAGCTTCTTGGGAGTTAGTCATAGTAAGAGATTAGCATTATGGTAAGAGGTTGGTGTCATGGCAAGAGGAGAAAATATCTCAACAGGAGTTCTGTGGGGCTCCCTTCAATCCTCTTCCTTTACTCCCCTCCTTTCCCCTTCTTATCCTCTTTCTGTTGCCTTCTTTCCCAATGGGCAAAGCTGGGCCATACTGTACCCACGATCTTGGAATTCCCTCCAACGTGAGTTATGCCAACAAAGAAGAAATCTATGGAGACCCCTGTCTCTAATGTGAGGGAGTATGATGAGCTGGGCAAGCAAGAAGGAAAGAAGGAAATAAGGTGTGTGTAGAACACATTTTCTCCTAGCTCTTTTCTGGAGTGAGATGCTCGCTTTTCATACCTCTTGCTGAGTCTCTTCATTTCCAATTCCCGGGAATTGTGGCTCTCAAGATCTCTAGTGACCTGACAGCTACTAAGTCCTGCTGAGCTGCAAGCAGCACTGTGACGCGTGACATCTCAGCCCCCTGCCCGGTCCCAGGTCGGGTCACCAGCTCTGAGGAGGGAGTGCGCGAGCTGAGCTCACCTGACATGGCGTCTTTCCTGGAAGTGTGTTCGCCTTTACTTCCGTGGTAAGTGGCATTGCTGCCGGTGGACTCATAGTCTGTTTTCCTTTCTTTGAGGCTGATCATTTCCCGAGGTGAAGCTGGGGCACTTGCTACATAAAGAAATCAAAAGGATGATTTTCTGTGTCTCATTCCATAGCATGTACACCTTTTCACAGAAACAGCTAAGGTCATAAATATATGTGGCTCAACATATGTCAATATGTATGCATGGACCTGTTGGGTTTTTGTAGCTTTGGCTCTTGTCCTTATCCTCTTCCTGCACCCAATGACAACTTTATAGTAAAAGGGGTAGGTGACTTGGAGGCAGGCAATCAAAAACTACCTCCTGCAGCCATCTTCCTCAGAGAGAGATCCGGGCAGGGACTTGACGGGCCCAAAGTGTATCTGGCAGTTTTAAGAATGAGACCGTCTTGGTTCCTTCCTTCCTTCCTTTATTTCTATCTCTTTCCCTTTCCCTTTCCCTCCCTCCCTTCTTCTTTCCTTCCTCCCTTCCTTCCTCAGCCTCTCTTACTCCCTCTCTTTCTCTTTGAATTAGATGTTTCAGAGGAGCTATCACTGATACCAAAGAATCCCGATTAAAATACAGTTTTGCTTAAACACTGAGTCACCCAGAAACTGCCCTAAAGGAGGGCAGAGGAAACAAATCCCCACACAGGATGATTTGTGGGGCTGAATTAACCAACCCCCTGAAGGTCTTCTCCATCAGATGCTGGGGTGGGCTGGGGTGGGCTGGGGGCAGGGTGTGAAGGGCGCTCCTTTTCCTGTTAGGACACCCTTGCTCTCGCTCTTTGGATGAACGCCCCACAATCTCTCACACCCACCTTATATGCACTGCCTGTCGGACCTGGGAATGAGCCCTGCCTTCCTTGGGTTGTAACTGGAAGACCCTCCTGGGAAATTCCATGAGTCTTTAACAAGACTCCTGGTACCAGAAACAGGAAAAGCGAACTTGTAGGCAAGGAAGTGAACAAAAAGCAGTGTGATTTTCCTAAAAGACTGAACAGACTGGTGGCAGCGAAGCAACCCTGCTGATGCAGAAGTGTGCTGGGAGAAGTGGAGTGTGAGCAGGGCGTCCTGGTGATGAGGTGCTGGTCCTGCCCCCCAGCCCCTGGGTCATCCTCAGTTGCGTTGAACCCAATACGAGCTCATGTGTGGAGCCCTTCTGTCCCCAAGCTTTCCCCAGTTTCCTGTACCCTGGGGCAGTGCTTCAGAGCTTGCTTAACCTTAAGACCCTCCTGAGAATTTAGAGATTCGAGGACTCCACCTCAGACATTTTGAGTCTAAATTTTCAGTGGAGGGGCCTCAGAATCCATATTTAACAAGCACAGCTGGTGTTTATTGAGGCTAGGAATCCCTGGGGAACTCTGATTTTTAGGATAAAGGCTTCTTTCCTTTGCTAGTGTCCAAGCCCCTCACCAGGCAAGCCTCATTTTACCTTTCAGCTCATCGTTCACACCTTCTGCAGGATCCCTCAGCTCCAGCCCAGTGGGCTGCTTCTTCCCTGAACGCACCTCTGTTTTTACTGCCTGAGTCACTTCATTCTGTTTGTCAGTCTTCTATGTACAAGTCCCTAGGCTAGCCACAGTAGGAGACAGAAACATGAACCATGTTGCTCTTCCTGAACTTGAGGAGCTCTCAGTCAAGTCAAGAAATGGATGTGCAAATAAACTAGAATCAGAGGCAGAAATGCTAGAGAAGTCACAGCCAAATGCTGGGAAAGGAAGCAGAGGGAGTCTTCGCCTGTTCTTTTCGCATTTCTGGGAAGGCCCTTGACCCACCTTTCAGAGCTATCGAAATAAAATCAAGGCTCACTGCTCAGGTTGAAGCCCTCCAAGGTTTCCAGTCCTGGCTGTCCATTAGAATCAATTACCTAGAATCCTTTAAAAAATACCGATGCCTGAGCCCCACCCAACACCAGTTGGGCCAGAAGCTCTGGGTGTAAGTCCGATGGGCAGACAGAGAAGAAAACAATGCCAGCTCCAGCAGCTGCCTTGCTTGCACATAGGGTGAGCCTGGAATCCTGCTGATCTGATCCAGTGCTGCATCTCCCTGCAACACTGTGAGCCTGTGCAAGCAGAGAAGGAAACGCCCAAGCTCTGATGCTGGGGAAGAGAGGCTGGCCAGGAGGAGAGGACAGAAAAGGCCTTGGGACACGGGACACTTTTGCTCCTGATGGGGGATCTGAGGGATGTAAGGGGCGGCCACTGCATCTTGTTAAGAGTTGGGATTTGGGCGGAACCTCCGCAAGGACAACTGGGGACTTAACAAGCCTTGTAACCCAGTGGGCTTCTGTGCCCAGCTCCTGCCTGCGCTCAGGACATCAGCTGTGGGGCCTCGCTCCCCTCCTCCACTCTCAGCCCCCTTTTCTGTCTTCGGCTCAGCACCTCTCTCTCCCACGAGACTCCCTTTTCCTGCCCTTGCTCCCTTGCTTCTGGGTCTTCCTGCATACAGGCTGGCCTTTTATGAGTCACTGCCATGCGACCATGAAAGGACAATATTTTGGAGCCTCTTGACCAAAGCTTTTGAAATGAGAGTCTAATATTGCACAGATGGTGGTGTTTATTAAACTACATCAAGTGTGTAATTACCTCCTGAGACTCTGCACGCAGTGGTGCTCTGAGTCTCCGGTACGTCAGGACTAAGCTCTGGGAAAAATCAAATCACACAGACAGGTGTTTATTAGGTGTCTCGATGTGCCTGGCCTAGGAAACAGCAAAGCTGCGTGCTAGCTGGGCAGCCGGAGGTCAGCAGCCCCACCTGCCCCTGAGAGGGCTGCTTCTCTGTCCCAGCGCCTTCCCATCTATCTCATCCTTCCATCTTCCTAACCCAGATCTGCTCACTGTAGTTCTCAATCATTAGAGCTTTTAAAAAGACACCACCCATGTGCTTGCCACACTCAGTGCTCTTTATTTTTTTCAGCCTGCTAGAATTATGGAAATAGAAGGCATCTCTGTGCTTCTGGGATATGTAGAAGTTTCCCCAGCCACATGGGGGTTTCTGATTCTCATCTAGGGTTGGACTAAACATTACAAGCAACAACGACACACTGCAAATGCAAGTTTTCATGGGGCTGGGAGAGGGCAATTTATTTCTGTCAAATATTCCTCATTCATTTTTTATTTTTCTCATCATTCTGACAGTGCAGTACAGTGTAAAGTGGCACGACAGTCGTCCCCAGGGGCAGGATGTCTTCTCCACTGGGCAATGCCCTCTGCTGGGCCCTCCAAGAGGCCATTTCAGAAAATATGATTTGCTCAGCTGGGGGACGGCAGGGAAGGGTAAGGAGAAAGTTTTTGTAAATAGAAGCCGATGCAGCTGTGTCTGTGCGAGTGCACACATTTATCCATCTTTCATTCTCAGAACAAAAATGAAAATGCAGAAACCAAAAGTTTTAAAAACTTACACTTTGAGTAAAGCAACAGTAAAAGCCACACCACTTATATTACTAAACAAAGTGTTCATATTTTGCCTTTCATTTTTTCCCTCTGATCTTTGGCATTACTTAATGTGACTGAAAAGGGGGTGAAATGAAGTATTTTTACAAGTAAGTAAAAGAAGTAAGCTCAAAATTTAAGGTAGGAATGTGACAGAATTGGAAAAAATATCATATGAATTACTACAAATTATGGTTGGTAACAGTAAGAATTTATCAGTGATTTATCTGCCGGTCGATAAGTAATAATAAAAGCTAACCGGATATGGAATAGTAGTTATGAAACCCTCAATGAAACATGTCATATGTATGTCACACTTCAGGAAGAAACAGCACATCTCTCCTCTACTCTGTTCTCCCAAATATAATACAGAAAATTCAACTCGAACTATTTTATGTTGGAAAAACTGTCCAGAGAAAACCCTGGTTTGCAAACTCTTGATGGTTTTCCATACACTGTTCCTCACTGAATGGAGGCCCGTGACATGAGTGTCATGCACAGGAATCCTGTTAGAGAGATTCAGGAACCTGCTAGAGAGAGGGACTTGCTGTGAGTCTGGGTACACCAACTCGTGGCCACGGCAATGAGGAGAAAAGAGATCCATGTCCCGTTCCTGGCAGAGGTCTGAATGGGGACAGCTCGCCTCTGTGTGGGTCGGAAGGGACTTGGAATAAAGGCCTTTGCTCAAAGGGAAGGACAGGCCTGGCTGTCTCTCGGGGCCTCTTACCTGAGCGGTTGTTGGGAGACACGCGCACGGGCGAGATGGAGGGCGTGCGGGAGGACGAGTAGGGCCTTTGCCGATCCCTCTCGATGGTTGAAGACGAGGCTACAAAGTGATACTGTGACCACCCGTCCTGCAAAAGACAGCGTGCTCCTATTAACGGGGAAAGCACAGCGATTCTCCACCTGCTGACATCTCCAAGTTCCCAGCACTAGAATTTGCAAAACATGTCTACCGTATGTCAGCAGAGATTACGGAGCTACAGAGCTCCAAACCATTGTCAAGGTCAGCAGAGATGAGTGTGAATCAAGACACACCTCGCCTCCAGACAGCCTGGCGGGTGGCAGGGCCTGCTTTCAGCAGCTGCTTTCCTTTCTAAGTGTTGAATAAATGGTCTCTTTGCAAACTTGCTTTGGCCAGAAGCTTTTATTTAAATGCAAATATGATGCTCATAATGTTAGATGGCCCTGCAACTGTCCATCCTTTGCCTACCTGGCTCTGGTTCTGCCTGGCCCCCTTTTCAAGGGCCTCGATATCTTCCCAGAGTGTTTACTCTTTTGCTCCCAGGACCAATCTGTTAGCAATCAGAAGACCAGGCGGGATCCTCTCTTCCCATTTATCTGCCTTTCGTCGTCATTCCCAACCTCCTTCTCTGCCACCAGTGCCCACCCCCGCCCGTCTCAAGGGGTTCTGCACGGCTGTGGCTGAAGCTAAGTACTCACATCTGGACTGTATATTCTCTGGGTAGCCCCAGAAATTACATTTCTTAATCTAGAGTATATTCAAAAATGCATCCACCAAGCCTCCATTAGCCTTCCGATATCTTGTTAATATACAAAAACCTTACATACTATTTTTCATTATAAAAACCATACAAATACATTATGGATCATTTTGTGGATTTACAAAGCATAAAGAAGAACATAAAAATAGCTGATAATTCCATCCTCCCCACCCCAGAGATCTACTGTCAACATGTGATGGTATTTCCTTCCAATCATTTTTTCTTTTTAATTCAATTTTATTTTTATCAAAGTAACATGGACCTTGATGTGGTCATTGCACACTGTATAAATGTACCCAAATATCATATTGTACTCCATAAATACATACAATTATTATGGGTTAATTTAGAAAAAATAAATTAAAAAAAGAGAAAATATAAAAAGAAAAAAAGTAATACGGGTACTTCAAAAAGTTCATGGAAAGATTCATATTATCTTTTAATTCTACTTTTCCATGAACTTTTTGAAGTACCCGTATTACTTTTTTTCTTTTTATATTTTCTCTTTTTTTAATTTATTTTTTCTAAATTAACCCATAATAATTGTATGTATTTATGGAGTACAATATGATATTTGGGTACATTTATACAGTGTGCAATGACCACATCAAGGTCCATGTTACTTTGATAAAAATAAAATTGAATTAAAAAGAAAAAATGATTGGAAGGAAATACCATCACATGTTGACAGTAAACCCTCAGTGTTGCCCCTGTACCGGACCGGGGACCGGCCATGGGATCGCAACCCTCGGTGTTGCTTCCGCACCTCGCTCAGCCAGCGAGCGGGAACCGGTCTGCATGTGGGATCCGAACCCTCGGGCGGGAGCACCGCCGCGCTTCCCAAACGGCGCACTATCCAGTGCGCCACCGGGCCGGCCCAGAGGCAACTGTTTTCAACTCATTTAGCTTTTCTTCTGATAATATTTAGCCTTGTAAGGGGCTCAAGGATCTGTAGAGAATCATTGCAATTATAAATGAATGAACATTAATAAAGAACAAAATTCATGCTCATTTCGCTATTTGTCTCTTTGGGTATCTAACTCTCATTATTCTTATTCTGTTTGACTGATAGAATAAAACCAAAATTAGAAGTATGTTAGAGTTGTCCCTTGGTGTTCATAGGGCATGGGTCTGAGGACCCCCCATGAATACCAAAATCTGTGAATACTCAAATCCCTTATATAAAACAGCATTGCACATAACCTGCACACATCCTCCTGTATACTTTAAATTATCTCTAGATTACTTGTAATACCTAATACAATATAATGCTATGTAAAGAGTGTTATACTGTATTGTTTTTTTACTTATATTATATTTTATTGTTGTATTGTTATTTTTTACAATATTTTTGACCCATAGTTGATTGAATCCACGGATGCAGAAGCCATGGATGTGAAGGGCCAACTGTATTTTAGAAGCTACTTACCTAGCACTTACTGGGTGCTGTGTGGCAAGATACTTTCAACAATCCATGAGCTGGATACTATGATTATTCCCATTATACAGAGGAGAAAATTGAGCCTTTGAAAGTTAACAGGCACCCAAAGTCAAACAGTAAGCAAGTAAAAAAAGAACATTAGTACAAAGATGTGGCATACCGATAAGTACTGGGAAGGAAAAATAAGGCAGGGTTGGGGACAGAGAGATGAGGTGGAGAGTGCTGGTGTGGCTATTTTGTGGAGCGTGGACAGGGAATTGTTTCGAAAAGAGTTAACATTGCAACAGGGACCTGTAAGATGACAAGGGACCAGACACTGAAGACACAGGTTGGGGCTTCCAAGCCATGGAAAGAACAGATGTGAAGGCCCTGGGTGCGAATGAGCCTCGCTCATGGGAGGCTCATGTGACTGAAGGCTCCTGTGACTGAAGAGGAGTGAGCAGGAGGACCAGTAAGACAAGAAGCCTTCTGAGTGTCTAGGGCAGTTTCGGGGGGAATAGAAGAGGGCAGCGAGGCCAGGTAAGAAGTTATTGCACCGGGGAGAGGAAGAGACCACTGTCTTCCTGGTTTGAATGGGTGGTGCTGGTGGTGAAAAATGAGGTGACTTGGCATCGACGCTGGAGGATTTGCTAATGACTTGGCTATTGGGTGTGGGGGAAGGAATCCAGCCTCACCCCAGTGCTCCTGATGTGAACAACAGGGGACTGGAGGTGCCACGTACAGAGACGGGGAGCAAAGGGAGAGAAGCAGCTTTAGGAGGTGAAACCCTCTGGGACATGTTGGGTTAGAGACACCTGTTAGACATGAAAGAAAAGATACAGAACAAAGCAGAATCTGCAAATCAGGATCTCAGGTGTGATGTCAGGTCTGGAGATAAAAGTTTGGAGTTTAGCATGTAGACATTATCCAAAGAAAAGAGAATGAATGGAAACCTCATAAGTGAATGCAAACAAAGGAAAGCAGAAGGCAGAGGCTGTGAGGCCTGGGACGCTCTAATGTTTAGAGGGTGTGAAGAGTAGGAGGAGCTTCAAAGGAGGCAGGGGAGGAAGAGAACGAGCTGGGAGGAGACCGACCGGATGGTGAGGGGGACCAAGACCTCACCACTGGTCTTGGGAAGATGGGGGCCACCAGGACTGGGACAAAGTGATTTCTGTGGTCAGGCTGGTGACTGTCTAAGCCAAGTGGGCTCAGGAGATCATGAGAATCGATGAAGGGCAGACAGTGAGTACAAACAGCCTTTGGCAAAGTTTTATTACAAAGGGGAGCAAAGAAATGGGACTAGAGGAGAGTGGGGGATCAAGAGATGTTTTAATAGATCATCTGGAAGATAATTTGTGTGCTGAAGGAATGACTCAACACAGAGGAGGAAGAAATCAGCAAAGTAGGAGAGAAAGGGGAAAATTGCAGGAGGAAAGTTCTCAAGACAGGAAGGGCTGATAGGATGCAGTGACCAATAGGGTCATTGGCCATGGGGACAGGAGGGAGCACAGGCAGGCTGTCCAGTCACAGACACACGGGGAGGTGGGTAGACTTGGGGACAGGAAGATGAGGACATTGTCTTGTTTTCTCAGGGAAAATGGGAAGTGAGGGCTGGAGTTTAGAGGGAAGAAGGGAAGGGGAGGGAGAAGAGACGTGCTGTGTGGTTCTCAAGGTGGGAAGGAGCAGGCGGGCTACGGCCAGGGGGATGGGTGGCCAGAGGGCTGAGCCACTACCTGAGGTGTGTGGCAATAAACTTAAAATGAGATGACTTATCAGCACAGTCATTTGCTTTTCTCCAGCCGTGTTCAGGTGCCCTAGGGCAGGCGTGGAGGGGGCAGAGTTGAGTGATGGTTGTCAGGCAAGTAAGTTGGATGGAGACGGGGACATGGGATGGGAGCCCATGCCAGAGGGAGGAGATGGAGACTGGACCAGAGATCCTGAAAGGGTCGTAGACGGTGGGTGGGGCTACTTCACAGATGATGGGGGTGTTCTTGAGGGAGGAGACAGGAAAACTTCTGGGAACAGCGAGAAGGAGCAAGGTCACCTACCCCACCTCCAGGGGCAGTGACACAGGGGTTGGGGGCGTGGATGGGAAATGAAACAGCCACTGCTTGAGAGGGCTGGGAGGGGGGAGCAGTGTCCTCAGGGTCACTGAGTGCGAGATAGAGCAAGAAGGTCAAAAAGAGAGGAAGTGAGTAAAAGTGAGTAATGGATACAGGGGATTTTACTGCTAGCAGATTATGGGGTGGAATATTGGGGAGATAACTGGCTGTTCAGAGCTCTGAGGGATGAATCCAGGTAATGAGGGATGACCCATTAATTGGTGGCAACAGGAAATAAGGTGTAGATGTCTCCTGGGGAAAAGTGGGCATGTGTCAAGGTAAGGGGGAGCTATCGCGGCAGGAGGAGGGAATGTCTCCACTGGAATTCTGTGTGTTTCTCTTAAATCCTCCGGAGGGTGGTGGCAAGGACAAGAGAGGAACAGTCTTACCAAAAACATGTGCAGGCTGGAAAATATTTCAAACGTACATGTACCCATTACTCATGTATAGGACGATTCTAAAAATTGTTTAAAAAAAGATTCCTCCCTGTTTTGGAAGGGAATGCTTTGTTGGCAGCTAATATCCTAAGTACAACCAACTGGGGGCAGATCATTTTGTGTTTGTCTCATTTGCAACTTAGAAGGTGTATGCTGGAGATCCAAGCAGTGGCTCAGGACACTGCTTTAATTAAAACCTGGGCTTCTTTGGTCATGAGTGATGATATTCTGTATGTCATTAAAGACGAGCAAGCTATTTTACAATATGAATATTGGCTAATATTTGATATGTTCTAAGACCTAGGGAGACACTACACACAAATGTGGCACAACTCTAGATCTGGTTGTCCTTGGTGAGACATCAGTGATGACTCAGCATCACTGCCTTACATGGGTGATCGGAGATATGTGTTGAGCAGTTCAGATTCTGTGATGCTTAGATTATACTGTGACTGTGTAAGTATTTACATCTCTGGGAATGTCAGGCCAGAGGATGTAATAACAAAATTGTGCACGAAGGAAACTCTTATAAAAACACACCAAAAAAGCTTCCAAATCCTTCATAAGATGCAATCCTGAAAACGCTAATGCATGACAGAAATGTGATCTTGCAGGTAAACTGTCTACGGGCGATGGGATCACTGATAACTGAGGATGATGAGAGAGGACTGTGGTGAGACCCACCGAGAACGTGGCCCCCGAGTGAGACGCCTCTGCACATGGCAGTGGCTGCATGCACATAGGCACGGACACGTTGAACAGAGGTGGGAGCAGGGAGCTGAAGGACTGGGGCAGAGCGGAAAGCCAGTGAAGGTTCTCGATTACAGCAGTTTCCTAAGCCACACTGGGGAGCCCCAGGAGGAACATGAAGACGTGATCTTCTCCATCCTCTCTCCCTCTCATTGACGCAGAGTGAAGGCTGCCACGGCCGGACTGTAGAACTTCAGCACCGCTACTTTCAGCAATGCCTCAGAAGGGACTTTACCATTTTAGTTCTGATGGTGCATACTTCCAAATGTCATGGGAACCCATGTGACGCTGGATGCTAGAGTCCCGGGACCGGCTGTAGGAGTGTGGATCAACTGACACTCATTACAGACACAGTTATGCTCAATCACTAGCTACCTTGAGGATAAACCTCACAGCCCTCCACATCTTTTATTGTATAAACTTTTTGGTCATTCAATTAAAAAAAAATGCTTAGCCTCTTAAATAAGAAGGGAAATGAAGATATATTTTATTTGGGAAAGTTATTGCTGAGCTAGTGTTCCGTCTATCCTACAAGCCATGGACATATTTGCTGTCTAGCTAGCTAGCCATCTATAATTTATTTACTTCCCACTGTCACTGGGAAAGTCTCGAAGGTGGTTTATATAAATACGTAGAACTCATATCTTTTTAGTCATTATTTGCCTCCTTACTCACTATTTTTTTCTTGTTGAAATTTTAACTCACAGTAGGCCAGAGGCTTTTTCATGAATTCTCTTATGCTGAGTGCTTAGCCACAGTTCTGCTATGCACCATCCCAATGAATGCGGTTAGATAAAAATAAGAAAGCTCGAGGAAGAAGAACGGAGAGTAGGAATAGCTACAGTAACTAGGGAAGGACCATAAATCCTTAATGCTGATGATAAGGAACTCTTTTAATGTCTAACCTTCACCTACAGCAGAACGACCCAGAAGTGGTGCCCTTCAGCTTAAGACCCAGCTAAGCTGTCAAAATATGATACGGTATCTGTGCCTCAAATTGGTTTTTATTTTTAACACATTAAACTTAAAACTGGAGGTTGTTAAATTGCTCCAAGTATATAGAGATAGAAATCCAAAAGAGGAGTTCAAAGTCATTGAACTTTAAATTGCCGCCAGGAATAATCTGATTTTCTTTATCTTATCCTTTTACTGTCCTTCCACCAGTTTCAGCTTCTGTGTTAAAATTTCTGACGAGTTTCTTTATGAAATTGTGCTATTCCCCAAAGCTACAGTCATCTGCACAGGCATTTTCAATGGTTCGGAGTGCACGGGAATCAAGGCCGTGTTCATCTTCCAGTCTCATGTTTTGGTTTTCACGGAATGTCTAGGTCATGGTCCCTCTGTTTAGTTGCTACAGGTCTTCCCCGTTAGTATTTTGAGGTCCCTGAATTTATAACATCTCCGATTTATATTTCTGAACATCTCATAAACATCTCCAAGAAAGATGTAGGGACTAAATAGCTTTCAGACTGGTCTACACGAGGTTAGGATAACACACCCTGGTTCCACAGCTTCTTCTTCCGGAAACTGTACATGACATTCAATTCGGATCACACAGGACTGGGCTAGCTTCGTGTGTAAAGGACAAGGTGGCTGTTTGTCAAAGCTCAGCACTGCTCTCATGAATATCTTCTTACCACTGACTTGCTAACTCTGGTGTCTCAGTCGATGGGGAGGTGGAATTAGAAAGCTGTCAGGAGTCAGCCCTTCTCTCCCAGTGTACATTAGTAATGTAATTTCTGATAAGCTCTGTCTCAGCTTCTTTGCCATAAATTAAGGGCATCATGACACATCAGCTAAGGGAGTTTTAAAAAAACTAATGCCTGGGCCCCACTCCCTGAGATTCTGTTTAAATTGTTCTGGATAGGGTCTGGGCACCATTACTTTCAAAACCTCCCCCTTTGCCCCCAGTTGATGCTAATGAATAGCCACAGTTTTGAACCATTGGCTTCAAATTTCTTTACACAGGTGGTAGTGACTACTAATTCGGGTACACAAATACATTTTTTAAAGTGTTAAATCCTAGGAGGCTCTTCAGTCTCCTATTCCACTCGGGAATGTCAGATAAGGCATTCTCAAGGTTGAATTCTCTAGGAACAAAGATATGTCACAACCTCAGGGCAGAGAGGTGCTGCAATTACACCTGATCACCCAGCATTCACTGACTGTGTGACTCAATTTCACACATCCACACCTTTGATCAGGCAGCTCTAAGACCTGGCAAAGCACTTCCTTTTTTCTACCTGTCAAATCGTATCCTGCTCAGTTTTGTGCTAGGTAAACAGGAGGCAGTCAATACATGATTGTTAAATCAGTACTGCTAAGTGAATCATGCCTCTGAGGTTTGGGTGAGCTTTTAGTAATGCAAGTAGTTTTTTTTTCCCCTGCTACTAACAAAATGCTTTTACACCACACCAGAGACTCTTGTAATCCTGTCTGTCTTCCCAGCTGTGAGGCAGGGATGGTGCCTTGCTTATCTCTGAAGTCCTGGTACCTAGCATAAGACCTGGAGCACAGAGGTGCCTAACAAATGCTAGTTGGATTCAGTGATTTAAGATAACAGTATTAATTATTACAAAATGAAATGATAATTTCGCAGGTCTTACAACTAGCCTCTATAGGTCCTATACTCTATTGTTCTACAACAAATGAGGATAATTAAAGCCTTATGATTTTTTAATTTTAGCTTAGAGCGACCTCATCAGAATCATCTTCTGCTGGTAGTATATCTGTCTTTTATGACATACTTGCAGCTGGGCAGATGGCAGTGTCAGTTTAGGTGAAACAGCACCTAAACAAACAAAGAAACAGAAAAGTAGCCTTTGGCTTGCTCCTCCATTATAAATGGGAATTTCTCCAGCAGCCCACGTTTCAATGTGAGGTATGTAAAATCGCCTCCTCTTTAACCAGTCTTGAAAATAATTTTGAAGCATCTATCTGCACATCTGGACCCTGGATTGGTGCTGATTCTATTCATCTCCCTCTGAGCATGGAGCTCATTGCTCCCATCTCTACCACTTCTTCCATCCTGCAGCTCAGAAAAAATAAGTCTTGCCCAAAGCAAGTGCACTCTGTTCTTCCCAAATGCAAATCCTCAGGAGAACCAGGAAACAAGGATGAGAAGGGAGGGTGTGTCACGTTTCTCATTAGATATGCTCCAATTTCTTTTAGGGTTGGGTACAGCAGCCCACACCTACTTCCAGAACGTACCCACTAGACTGGCTTCTGTGGGACCATCACTGGGCAGGGAACAGTGATGACCAGTCAGGACTCCAGAAAGTGTGCAGAGCGTGTCAACAGGAGGGTAAAGAGACTTTAGATGAGATGCAATGAGAATGACCCAGGTGGGACTGTCCACAGACTCCTGCCTCCCCCCCCGACTACCAGGGAGCATCTGTCATTGCCATTTGAGCAGTTGAGTCCACCTCCTATTCCCTGATGAATCACAAAAAGGATGGAGAAGAACACTCCCAGACGGAGTAGGAGGAAAAGGGATCAGGGAGAGAAATTGCCTCAATATGTACACTCGAGAGCTTAGAAAGAAGGTGAGAGACAAGAGCAGAGACCTCAAGGCCGTTAAAATGAAGGTTTGGAGGATTTGTAATGAGGGAGAGAGAAAAGGGGTTAAATACCAAATTCTCCTTAATGCACTTCAGGAGAAGGGATTTAACAGGGAACAGAATTTTGAATTACTTATACTGTGGCCTCTGACCTCTGCTTCTGGAGAAGGCACCCTTTAGAGAGTAGACCACAGCGCGGTGGAGGGTGACATAGTGAGCAGTCACCACAGCTGTGATGGTAAGTGGATTGTTGATGTTTCTATTGACAATTCTGTTTCCAAAATGACTTTTAGAAGTTTTGTCTTCTATCCTTAGAAGTTACATTCAACAAATCTTTTCCTATGATAATGGTCAACTCTCACTCAAAGCTTCAGTAAATAATTAACCTTGAAATGAAACAGTGTTTATTTACACTGGGGATATTAGTTGGAACCCCAAATAAATACCAGGACACTGTTGGCCAGTGTATGGTCATTGGTATTTTTGTCCCTGTATTTTAAAGCTCTGGAACTTCCTTCATCTGGTAAGATTTATTTGGCCTCTCAACAAGGATTTCTCAGTGGGCATACAGAGACATTTGATGCTGAAGTAACAAATACAAGTTTTTCGCCTCAGCTGTCCTTGAAGGCTCTACAGTCCATAAAGCTTGTCAATTCTAATTTTCTTTGAGTGACTTGAGATAGAAAGAAAAGTGCGGTCAAATCCATTGGGCTTTTAGCAACCCACGCTCACCCACGCACCAACCCAGAACACTTACAGCTTGCCTCTTACATTTGCAAACAAGACTTCTTCGTCAGGGACCTATTTTTCAAATGAAAGTCAAAACATGAACTGTTGCCATCCTCTGAAAAAGGTAACCAGCTAAGACATTAATACTCACATATCAAAAACTTGGTTGCTCAAAATTGTGCCAGTTTTCCAGTCATTTTTAAGTAGAATAAACCTATGTACGTAACCATAGTAAGCAGAGGAAAAAAAGGATTCCAAATAAGTGGTATTTATACATACCACCTGATTTCAATAAACAGTATTAAATAGGAAAAATGCAGCTAGAATATTCTGAGGCACAGTCCGTGGGACTGAAGACCAAGCCAGATTTTGCATATCAACAAATCCTCCAGCTCCTCTTTGCTGTAATAAAACAAGCTTCCATCTATTTTTAAGGTAAACTGTTTGTTAAAGATTCATTAAAACTAATTCTATCAACAATTCCAAAAGCTATTAGAGTTAAATATTTAAACTAAATTTTAAGGGCCAAAAGGGAATATTTGCAGTTTAATGCAGAAATAAATACCACCTGACTTACCAGTTGCTTTCATTAGTTTGTTTCAGCCCTGTTGCTTCTAATGAAATTTAATTAAATTGATTTGGATACATAAAGGTACAGTATACTTAAGGATCTCTTGCACTATCATCTTTTAAAAGCAAATGATTACATTTTATAATGATGAATATGTTAATTATCCTGATTTGATCATCACATATTATACACAAGCATTGATAGACACCTCTGTACCCCACAAATATGTATTATCAATTATGTTTCAATTTTAAAACAAATAAAATAAATGGAAAAATAAATAAATAAAAGCAAACACTGTGTAAATCCATTTTAGGAATTCAATTTCTTGGAACCGGAATTACCAGGATGTGACAAGTTGGAAAGAAATGTGTATGATTTAGTTGAAGAAAGCATATGCCATTGTTAACTTCGAGGAGTTAATTGGTACTAATGGAATGCAAAAAACAGAAACAAAGAAATAAAAATGCTTAGGAAATTAAAATAAGACCAAATCAGTCCTCTTATTTCCCTGGCTTCACTTTTGAGGCCTTAAAACAAAGATCTATTCTGGATGATCTTTAACAATGTCCTTTGTGTTCCAATTAGTGCTGCTGCAACATTAAATTTGGGATGAAACTAACAGTCCAGTCTTCAGGTTTACAACTATGAATCCAATGCACATCTCATATGTTGGAGTCATTCTGACATTTGAAAAGTTGGGTATTTTACAAACATCAGTGGTTGATAAATTCTGAGCTCACCCTCGGCCCCAACTTCGAGGCTCCATGTTCCATCCTACTTGAAATGCTTCACATAATGGAAATGGACGCAGAGTCGCTGAACGTGCCCTCTGCTGAGCTTGCACTCTGGGGTAGGTAGCTAGCTGCACTTGTGCTTTTATCCAGTAACATAAATAACTAGCTAGCACTGTGCTGGCACGGCGGCGAGAATGGAGAAAGAGGTGGGTGCTCCTGGCTGAGGGACTAACCTGTGTGCACGCACTGCAAAGGCTCTGTGGTGGGCACAGCCCTGTGCCTGCAGAGGGGGAGGAAAGAGAAGCAAGGCCAGTGTGGCTGAAGCAAAGTGACAGAGGAGAAGGTGGGGGGAGACGAACTTGGAGATGGGGGTAAGACTTTATCCTGCGAGAAACTGGAAGCTGCTGAAGAGTTTTAACCAGAAGATGGGCAAGGGCAGATATTTGGATTTACAAAAGTGTATTCTGAAGGCTGAAAATAGATTGAAGTTCATGAAGTTAATTCCATAAAATCAGTTAGGCAGCAATGCGACCAGGACCAGGGACAGATGATGGAAGATGGGAGATGTAGTTGGACTTGAGAGATATTTAGGAAATAAATCAGTAGGGTTTGGTGATTAATACAGTGGAGATAGGCACAAGAAGGTGTTAATTAGATGACTCAGATTTCTTAAGAGATCCACAAGGTAGGGTGGGTGCTGTTTACTGAGCAGGGTGACAAAGGAGAAAGAGTAGATTTGGGGGAAGAGATCAAGAGCTGAGTGTTGCGTGTGTGGACAGCTGGAGCTCACGAGCTGTCAAGTGGAGATGTCACGTAGCTCGTTGTACACATAAGCATAAGGTTCAGGAGTGAAGACCAGATACAGACATAAATGTGGACACCATTGACATTCAAACGTATTTCAAAACCATGGGAGCAGGTGAGATCGTCTACATTAGGAAGTACCGGGTACAAAGCACATGCCTCAGGGAAGACAGCAGTCTGCAAAAAAGGCTGAGAAGGAGCAGCTTGCGAGGGAAGAGAGAAGAATGAGCAGAGAGTAGTGACGGAAAAGCCCAGGAGGAGACCGTTTAATGGAGGACGATGTGTCAGAGACTGGTAACCGCTGTCCGCAATCCATCTGCTTTTCTTCCTGGACATGCACCCAGACCAGTGTCCTAGCCTCTCTTGCCATGTGATGGCCTCTTATGGCCATTGATGGCTTCCTATGGCCATGTGATGGAGAGGTGGCCAGTGGAGGTGAGGTGAGGGACATGTGCTGTTGCCAGCTGTGGTCACAGGCCTTCCAGTGTGATAGAGCCCCAGGTGGAAGGAAGAGTCTGGGTCCTGAACATCCATATGGAGAACTGACCCGCCCACCTGAACACCTGTCTGGGATGGTACAGGAGCAAGAAGATAAACAACAGTTGGATCATTAGCTGTTTAGGTCTGTGGGTTGCAGCTGGGAGCCCTGCCTACCTCACCCAGACAACGGGGCAGGTTAAACCTGCAATGAGGGGCGCTTTCAGTAGAGGCTGAGCACAGGGGCCGAGGCAGAGAAGGACAGTGAGAAAGGCACAGGAGTGAGCTCCGGCCTTTCCAGAAACTTCACTGTGAAGGGTGGCAAATGTGAGGGTGAAAGTGGAGAAGGGTGGTTGAGGGAGAATATTTCTTTTCTTTTCTTTTTTTTTTTTTTTTTTTTTTAGGATAGAAGCAGAAAGAGAATGTATATCTATAGAGGAAGAAGGGACCAGAGGGACAGGCTGGAGAAGCAGGAAAGAGGAAAATGGATAGACACAGTGAGGTTCTTGCTCAGAGAAAGTGACTTAACAAGAAACTTGGACCATAAGTAGGGAAAATATATATATTCCTATTTTAGAA
Organism: Galeopterus variegatus; assembly: GCF_000696425.1. NCBI lineage: Eukaryota > Metazoa > Chordata > Mammalia > Dermoptera > Cynocephalidae > Galeopterus > Galeopterus variegatus. The sequence goes on from NW_007726505.1 coordinate 74,737, forward strand.
TAGAACCCAATAAAAATAAGCATAAAATAAAACAATCAAGAAACAATTGTTAAAATGCATGTTAGTATGTAACTGGGGAAAGGTAACCCAATACGGATATAGTCTCTCCTGTATCTTTAGAACCTAGAAGAGAGCCAAGGATATAGCAGGTATGCAATAAATGTGTGTTGAGTGAATTAACGAATGCAAGTAACTAGAAATGGTCTTTGCTAAGAGGATTGAGAGGATGGTTCTAAGAAGAATCACACGGTATTAAATCAGGAGAGTGAGAAAATGGGGGTGGTAGAGTACAGAACGGCACAGAGCAAAACCCAACTGAGGGGCATTCCATTTTTCTGATGCTGCATATTTTCCCAGTGGCACATCAGTCATCTGGTTGGGTGCAGCACTAGCGGTGGGCGCAGCAGGAGTGGCTCTCTCAGAGGAGTACACGGGAACTGTGGATTCGTCAAGCTTCATCACAGGGACGACTGGCAGCCTGTCGCAGACACTGGGCTGTGGCAGGCAAGTAGCAGCCACAAGGAACCCCTGGGGCATTTCCACATTCTGTCACCTCACTTCCTTTCTCAGCTGCTGCTGTCCTAGTTCAAGCTACAAGACAGCCTGAAAACTTATACATCTACTTTTCCCACTGACCTGGCCTCCCTGCTCAGGGCTAAGGATCATGGACTTGGGGTAGTTTTCAACGTTGAGGCCCCTGGGCAATTACTGTTGAAGCCTTTTCAATGAAATGAAAGCACTACAGGGTCTCTCAAGAATGTGGCTTTTATAAAAAAACTGGGCACAGATATTCAAAAGGAGTACTGGTGTTGTATGTAGCAGAGGTGTCCGGGGCATAATCATCTCAGTAGCCTTTTTTTCATTTTCCCACCTTGTAATAAAAACCTCTGCTTTTGTCTTCGGCCCCCAGGCAGCGAGAGTCACCGCTTGATGAAGGCTGGAAGTATCGAAAAAGGCATGTCGCTAAAAGAAAGGCCTGCCCTCTGCCTGGCTCTGTTCTCTTCCAGTTGTCTGGAATGTGGATAGATTGAGAGCCAATGTGGACACTGAAGATGAGCACATCGAGTTAGGGGGAGCCGAGTCTCTGACTCAGGGAGGCGTTACATCAGCCCTTTACGTGAAGGGTGAGGGAGGCTGAATAATGCCCCCCTCCCCGAGGTATCCCCATCCTAACCCCCAGGACCTGTGGGCATGCTGCCTTACATGAGAAGAGGGACTTTACAGATGTGGTGAAGTTAAAGATCTTGAAGGCCGAGATCATTCTGAATATCCAGGTGGGGGCCCAATATCGCCACAAAGGTCCTTCCTTCTTAGAGAAATTCAGGAGGTCACAGTGAGAGAAGGCGATGTGACCATGGAAACACAAAAAGAGATTCAGAGATGCTACACTGCTGGCTTTGAAGATGGAGGAGAGGCTGCCAGCCGAGGAATGCAGGCTGCCTCTAGAAACTGGGCAAGGCAGGGAGAAGATTCTCTAGAGGACTTCTACAGGGAGTGCATCCCTGCCAACGCTTTGATTTCAGCCCAGTGAAGCCCATTTTGGACTTTTGACCTCTCATACTGTAAGATCACGAATTGGTGGGGTTTTAAAGCCATGAAGTTTGCGGAAATTTGTTAGCACGGCAACAGGCTAATATGTTACCACATACAGGGTAATAATTTCTTTTTTTCTTTTTTTTTTTTTTTTTTGTCTTTTTCCGTGTCCGGCAACGGATCGCAACCCTCAGTGTTGCCCCCGTACTGGACCGGGGACCGGCAACGGGATTGCAACCCTTTGTGTTGCCCCCGCGCCTCGCTCAGCCAGTGAGCAGGAACCGGTCTGTATGTGGGATCCGAACCCTCCGGCGGGAGCGCCACCACGCTTCCCAAGCGGCGCACTTATCCAGTGCGCCACCGGGCCGGCCCCAAGGGTAATAATTTCTAATGTTCTTTAAGCCATGTTTATTTTAGGTTACTAGACACAACTTATTAGAACTGCGGAAAACTTACAGATGATATTACATATCTGTGATAAGGTACTATGACAGAATGTTAATGAGATTTCCTTACTGTCTCTACTGTGGCTAAGGTCTCAAGGCAGGGAATAATAGATGCTCCATTGCCCCACATTTTTCAAAGTAAAATGTTAGACCATCCATCCTGAGTTGCAAAAGTGGTCGGTAAAATAGGGTTCTGTGGTATTAGGACATGACCCATGTCCAGGTTATAAGAGATTAGGCTGAGAATTCACTAGCGGGTGGAGGAAAACTTCCTTGGAGATGGTCAAGGGCTAGGCATTCCTGTCCCTCTTTTCCTGAAGTTCAGGGAGTAAACTATTTGCCCAAAGAGATTGACCATGACCTCCCTAGAGTTTGGGGGTTGCAGGGTTTGGTGTCTTCAAGGACATCAGCAGGATGGCCCCTAGACTCAGGGCCAGAGGTGAAATGACCATAGAGCTCACGAAGCTTATGTTTCAGGTCCACCTACTGCAATGGCCCCTTCCAAGGCCTGTACATAATTTTGTATTCACAAACCATACTCTTCTTCATAAACAGGACTTCCAAAACTACACAAGCTACAGAGGCACAGAATTTGTATCCACCCTGGTCTACGTGCAGTGGAGTAGCAGAGGCCTGAGGTTGGTGGAGAGTTCTGAGCAGCTGGCTGGAGGAGGCCAGGTCCAGGCCAGGTATCCACAGTTGGGAGATCCTCAGTTGGGGGGTGGTACCTCTGAGCCAACCACACCACTGCCCCCACGAGAGAAAGAGCCAGCACGTAAACATCCCCCACAGGCCAGGCTCTGATCTCCTCTCCTCGAGTTCCCCTATCCCCTTAGCTCGACCTTGTTGGGGGGCATTGGGAGAGGGGAAGGCACAGCTTTTGAGAGGGAGACAAGATGGAGCCAGGAAGAGAGAAGAAACTGGTCATGCTGTCTCTCAAGCAAATTAAGATTCTTATCACCCAATCTACCGGCATGCACCAAAAAAGAGTAAGTTTGAATGAATTGCTCAAAGTAAGCATCAAGAATGGATGTAGACTTACATTTAAACTTACTGAGTTTTCTAGTTGCTGAGCCAGTCCCTTTTTTCTGCCTTTCCTCTGTGGGTTTTTTTGTAGTTTTTGATTTAAAATGTTATGGGTGAAGCCTTGTGGAAGAGTAGAATTACAGAGGAAATGTTCAGTTTGGGCACTGCTGTGTGGGATTTCCTCTGACCTGGGGATCTATCCCAGCAGTAGCTATAACTTAGTCACTTCTTGTTTAGCAACTGCGATTTGTATCGATTTCCACTTTTGCACAATTGATTTTTGCTTCTGTTCCCATTTCTGCCTTTGTTTTTGGACAGGGATCATATGATGAGTATCTGAGAATTGTCTCAGAGAGGTCAGGGGTCCTCATGAAGAAAGACCTTCTTTGTCGATGCAAACATCAATGAGTAAACGCCCAGATTTATGGAGGAGACAGGATCATAGCTGAGTTTAACCTTAGCCTTTTTGTTTTCTACTCTAACTTGACATCAAGTGATTTAGAAAAGAAAGAACTTGAAGAGTTACAATTGTAAATGTGGAGAACACTAGCCTTGGGGTTATTTTGGGATCTGGCCAAAATTCCTTGTTTTTCTGATCATCTCTTGGTGAAGAATTTTGCAGCACAGTAGAAAGATTAATACACTACTGGTAAGCAATTGCCTTGATAAAACAACAGCTCTACACTTAGTAGTTTAATCTATTTCTGTAGAGAAATTATTGTTTTTCCATCATTATCTTCTATACCCAGAAAGTAAAATCTGTTAATTCTCAAAATGGCAACATACTAAAGGAAGTACTAAAGTATTCCTCCACCTTCTTTTAAACTGCAAAGTATAAAGATTAGAATTTTGAATTTTTTTTTTTCCTTTTTGTTTTTTTTCGTGACTGGCAATGGATTGCAACCCTCAGTGTCGCGCCTGCACCAGACCGGGACCGGCAACGGGATCGCAACCCTCGGCGCTGCGCCCACACCTCGCTCAGCCAGTGAGCGGGAACCGGTCTGTATGTGGGATCCGAACCCTCGGCGGGAGCGCCGCCGTGCTCCCAAGCGGCGCACTGTAGCAGTGCGCCACCGGGCCGGCCCAGAATTTTGAATTTTGACCATGTTGTGTTTTGACCATATTTCAAAATACCTTTCTAATTCTCGTTGGAATCTAGCATTGTTTTTTGCATATCCAGCAGATGAGGGTGACGAAAGGATGTTCAACACAACCCCCTAACTTCAATTGGCAGGAACCAGGGATACTGCTCTCGTAGAGTGGTAAGTCTGCCACAGGCAGTGAAAGACAACACCAGGGCTGTGTGCACTCTCACATCCAATATGGTTTGGACATTTGACGAAATCTGCAGGCATTTCCTTACCTATCCATAATTACTTATTGATTCCTTGTTTCATGAACACAATGAGGGCAAGAGCCAATGAAATGAAAACACCAGCAGGAAGAGCCAAGAGCCCTGTGTGAGGCAGGCCATCCTATCAAAGGCAGGACTCACTCCTATCAAAGCTCATTAGTCAGCTGCTGAATGGCACATGCAACCCGAGAGTCTATCTTCCCTGACAAGAAAAGGAAGGACATTTAGAGATTAGTTTTATGTTTTGTTTCGTTCATTGAATGGCGATAGCGAATACAATATCTCTATTCAGATGACCTTACTCAGTTTCAAGCAGGAGTGATTTGGCATTCCTCGAGACATCAGTTCTTCATGCAAGGAGCAATGCCTCACGTGGGGCAGAGAGGGGCAAGCATGAAAACATCAGGCCATGAATACTAGTGCGGGGGAGTTAGTCTGGTTTCTAACCCCCTCGATTGTCAACAAGAGCTTGATTCTGATACTTGATCTGTCTTTGATTTGATCCCTTCATTTATGAGCTAAGGATTTTAATTCATTCATAGAGAGGATGAGTAACACAAGCTAACACTGGAAAAATCACCCACCATTTGACAACAGGAACTGTCCTGTCCTTTTCCATGGGAACTGTACAGGGTCTGTTTTAAGAGCCTAGCATGTTTTCCAGATTGAATAGGAGTCTAGATTGAATAGGAGAAGCACAGATTTTTTTTTTTTTTTCCTTTTTGTGTTTTTTTTTTTTCATGTCCGGCAACGGATCGCAACCCTCAGTGTCGCGCCTGTACCGGACCGGGACCGGCAACGGGATCGCAGCCCTCAGTGTTGCACCTGCACCTCACTCAGCCAGTGAGCGGGAACCGGTCTGTATGTGGGATCCGAACCCTCGGCGGGAGCACCGCCGCGCTCCCAAGCGGTGCACTGTAGCAGTGCGCCACCGGGCTGGCCCGGAAGAAGCACAGATTTTTAGGGAAGTGAAACTACTCTGTATGTCACTATAATGGTGGATGCACATGTCATTATACATTTGTCCAAACCCGCAGAATGTGCAACACCAAGAGTGAACTCTAATGTCAACTATGGATGTGGGGTGATTATGGTATGTCAATGCATGTTCATTGACTGTAGCAAACGCACCACCCTGGGGGGGATGCTGGTAGTCGGGGAGGCTGTGCACATGGGGGCAGTGGGTACACAGGAGTCTCTGTACTTGCCTCTCAATTTTGCTGTTAACTTAAAACTGCTCTTAAGAAATACTTCTAAGAAAAAAGAAAACAGCAAACTCTCTAAAAGAACAACAAAAAAATCTGAGTTCAAGTAATAAACAAACTTACGTTTTAAATGACTGCTATGTAAATAATACTTTGAAAGCAAAATGGGCCATGTAAAATTTAAAACCAAAGCCCGTTACTGAATTTGTGTTCAGGAAGCTCTACTAAATAAGTCATGGACCTAATGCCTCATGAGGACCGATAAAACAGCAATCCGTATTGGCTGGGGTTGAGATAAACTTCAATTTTCTAAGCTGAGGGTTGTATCTAAAGCCTTTACAGATACTGGTATCCAAAAGCAAAATTTGGAATTTTGGGAAACAGATTAATAGAAGTAGTTCAAGTAAACTAAGAACCATAATTTTTTCAAAGGTTAAAACAATCTATGTTCTTTATTTTTGTCAAAGACATAGGTATGATTTCTCTTATTTACCGCATTCCTATTTTTTAGCACATACAAATAAAGCATTTCTTCATAGAATTTTGCTTGATATACATGTATGGTAATCCTTAGTCCAAAACTGTCAATTAGGAATTGACATTAATTGTACCAGATTTGGGGGCAAGTTTTGTCGCAGTTTTTAGGAAGAAATGACTTGCGATGTAAGTTCATGGTGCAAAACCTCCCACATAATGATCTGAACCAAGAAAAAATTGTTTTCTAATAAGAAAAACACATGTTATACGGCACTGTGAACATTTCAGGAAAGGCACGTCAGACTCAAATTGATAACAGCATGATGTTAGGTGGCTGTAAATAGTGATAAGGAAATGCACTGACTGCAGTGCACCCCACCCTCATTAAATCACCAGGACCTGAAGCCAAGGGTTAACACAGCCAACTACAAAGACGGTGTGTTACACCCACAACCAGGAGTTGAATTTAGCTGTTGTTGCAAGAAAATGATTATAACCCAAAGCTTTTTGACAATGGTGAGATTTAGCAGAAGACACAAGGAATTGTACTGAAGAGATATTTCAATTAAAACATTACTATTTCATAAACATAAAGAGTAATACTAATTCACAGAGTGTTGTAAAAATGTTGGATGACAAAAAAAGACCCTGCTCTGCAGAAATAAATATCTCTACCAAGGTCAAGAAAATGAATGCATAAAGAACAGAAAGAAATTGTGGAAATGACCCATCAGCAGGACTGCACACCTAAACACACTTGCTTGAGAAAGCTGCAATGTGAAAATCATATTTGCTATTTATAAACTTGTCCTTAGATTAATGCATTTGGACAGACTGTGGGTGTAAGTGATTCTTCTAAGAATTTGATACTTGTCACTGCCTATACCTGCAGTTGAGCTGAATGGTACTTTGTCTGTTAATAGTTAATAGTTAATAGTTGCTGTTCTGATAAATGATACAATTAAAATAAAGTGAGGTAAAAAAGAAAAAAGAAAAAGAAAAATACATGTTATTTAGTTATTAAATAATTATAGCACCATTATGCTGCCACATTTTTAGCTATAGGTTCAAGCTAGTTATAATACTTAAAAGTCATTCTTTAAAAGTGTGAATTTAACTTTTTTATTCATTCAAAATAATCTGGTTTACAATTATTTCAGGTTAATAAGGGTGACCTTAGTTCAGAACTAAGGAGAGGTCAGGAAAATAATTTTCAAGGGAAGTCATATAAAAGATGTGAGGAAAATGAAGATTTAGGTGAGCAAGTGGGATAGTCTTGAAGTACAGATTGTGGAAAGGCTTGGAGGTTGGGGAAATTGGGAGAGGGGACACAGAAGTTAGGAGAGGCTGTTGGCTGAGTGCTGGCAAGAGCAGGGAAGAGCCAGACAGAGTCTGGAGCTACCCTCAAAAGGTTTCATGGGCTAAGACATTTGGAGTCTTTCTGGGGGTGATCGGGCCTCTGAAATTGTTGGCTCCAAGAAGTCAAATTGTTGGCTGGTGAGGAGCAAGTCTGACGGTGAGGAGCCCACTAGGAGTCTGGGACAATAATCCAGAAGACAAGAGACAGCTCTCGATGGACATGAGCGTAGGAAGAGGGAGCTAGAAACTGCAGTCTGGGGTTTTCGGGTGAGCTGAAAGCAGTGCGTGGAGAAGACAGCCAGGGAAGGCTCCTGGGGACTGACTAAGGTGAGGGGTGGAAAGCTGTGCTGGTCACTGATGGGGACAGGGAATGCGGGAAGAGGAGCTACCTCCAGGATAAACAGGCCTGTCTGGAATGATTTCAGTGAGGTGCTACAGATGTTTGAGCAGCTTATCTAGCAGGTGGCTAGATAGGGCAAGAGAGATCAGGGCTAGAGAAATGGATTCAGGAAACCATTACATGTGGTTGGAAACTGAACCTAGGGGATGAGTTATGGTCACCTAGGAAGAGGCGTGGGTGAGATGAGGAAGACCTAAGCATAGAGCCTTGGGGGACGTCATCGACATTTAAGAAGGAATAGGAAGATGAGCCCCTGAAGGGTGGGACGGGGCATTCTGAGAGCCCAAGCAACACAGGGGATGAGGATCTCATGGAAGTCACGAGAAGACTGTTTGTGTGAATGATGCCGTTTTGCCACAGCGTTTTCAAACTAGAAATACACAGGCTCATGGCAGGGACTCTTAGGGAAAACATGGCTTGATATTTACTATGCAAGGCTTGAGCTCATGTCTTCTTATCTTGCCCCTAGACTTCTTCATGATCCTCAATCTCACACGAGTCTTCAGCATACGTGACCTGCCACACACACAAATTCAGCACCGATATGGAATAAAAGTATTTAAGCCACGTCCAAAAACCAACGTCAGCTTTCGTTGTCATTAATGGCCTCCTATACAACCCTGTTTGTGATTTGGTTTACCTAAAATCCCTAACAGGCAGGATTCTTCCTGTTGGGACTCTCCACTTAAAATGCAAATGTCATTGGCAGGCACGGCTGCTTAGAAAAAGACTGTGGGAAGGGGACACTGGGCAGGTGTCTAGGGGCTGGAAGAGACAGAGTAGAGAAACCGGGGGAAAGGAGCCAGGAAAGTAGGCAGAATTAAAGAGCGATGATGATGACAGCATGACGTTCCCAGATCCAAACGTCCTGCTGCCTGTGGAAGGATGGCAGGAAACTATGTTTTAGGATCAACCGCAGCAATACCCACTGGTATTTTACTTCCCAGTTTACGAAGCACTTTGATGATTGCTGTTCCATGTGGGATGGTGCATTATGGCTTCCACTTCATGGACGAGAAAACCGTGGGACAGGAGTGGGATTGAGGGAGAGATGGCCACAGACTCCGTGAGAGGCTGTGGATTTTCTTTGATGCAGCAGTTGAGGGAAGTTACAGACTCAGATATACAAAGCAGCAGCAGGGATCACAGAGGCCCAGGCCTCCCAATCTCCAGGGCCCTGAGGGCATGTCCAGCTGCCTACAAAGAACATTGTGCTGCTACAAGAACTGCCACAGGCCATTTTAAGAGGTCATTGACTTTTCTGGAGACTCTGCATCAGGAATGGCCACTCAACAGGTACAGATCACTGGATACAAAAAGACCCCAGCTCATCTCTGAGTGCTGGCTGAGACCTGGTGCTACAGGTGGAATGTGCCCCAAGCTCAGGTTGGAGCTTAATGCTCCATATGGGATTTGAAAGGTGGGGCCTTTAAAAGTGATTGGACTGTGAGGGTTATGCCCTCATGAATTGATTAATCCATTCAGGGATTAATGAGTTCATGGATAAGTAGGTTATCACAGGAGTGACAAATGGCACCCCACATCACCACAGGACTCTGTAGAGAGTCCTCACCAGGAAGAAGGCCTTCTCCAGATGTGTCCCTGGACCTTGGAATTCCCAGCCTCCAAAACTGTAAGAAATTAATTTTGTTTTCTTACAAATCACCCAGCTTCAGGCATTCTGTTATAAGCAACAGAAAACTGACTAATTCACTTGGTCAGTCAAAGGCCTACTCACTGTGCCGCATCAGCAGGAGAGGGCCATGTGGCTGCCCAAAGTCAGTTCTCACACTGATGGGCAGGGGGTCCCAAAGTCATGCTGTTAGTAAGTGGCAGGGCTGTGCCTCGGGCCTCTGGCCATATGCTCTTTGTATTTCACCAAACAGTATTGCAGGAGTGAGCAGGACTGAAGTCATGTTGGGACCTAAGACTGCACGGGCTTTGAAACAAATTTAAAAGATACAGTTTTTTTTTTCATAGCATGCATTTCTCTGAGTTCCCTCTTTTCCCATGGTTACTTGATATTGTGAACCTTGGTTACAGGGCAGGATGACATTATTTATATAAGTCTAGAGCTGTTTTTCAGACCCCGAGAAACCAAGGAAGGCATCAATAAAGCTGTGCTGATTCCACCCTGAAGCAAATCAAAATCCTGCAGGACCCTAAGGTAATGTCAAGGACGAGAACAAAAGCCAGACAGAGCCTTGTCGAGACTTTGCACCTGGCCCCTTACACATAACCCCCACGGCTCGCATCTCCCCCTCCTGCTTTCCATTCCCTCAAGCCCCTCCTCAAAAAACCCCTTGGTCAATCTGGGCCAGAGAGATGGGTTAGCCCACCCTCTCTCTTGAAGTTACCAGTCCTGAGTAAAGCTGCCTTCCCTTTCCAACAACATTTGACTCTGGAGTCTTTTGTTTCTGTGGCGGCGGCAGCTGGACTTGGGTTTGCGAACAGTATGACTAGCCTTTCAGACACCCATCTGATGGGTGCCAGCTTTACTGGCAGAAGTTGAGCGCCCAGCACCAGGGGAGCATGGCTCTGCCCTATTCTTCTCCGCTTCAGGTCAACTTGGAGGAATATACTCACCTGGGGGTGCGGCACCACATACGAAAGAGATGTTGACAAACTCGCATGCTTATGGGAAAAGCTATGGCAATAGTGAGGGTTGCGGAAACACAGACAGATCAGAACTTAGCCTGCGAAGGGATTCAGAACACATCACCCCAAAATATGGCACCTTGGTACTTGAGCAGGAGAGGCAGGAAGGTCTCTCTCACCTCCCCTTCACCTGCTCTGCCCTGAAACAGATCATAAGACCCTCATTTGACAGGTGCATCCCATACCTGCAGGGAAAAAACATCCTTATCTCTGAAGACACAAGGCACAAAGAAGCACCTGAACAAACAGACCTTTCTGAGCTTCCCCAGTTTATTACCACTGATAAGACCCCACTGCCTTCCAATCTTTCTCCATGACTAACCACTCTTCATCAAAACTAGGTATAAAAATAAACAAGTTTTCCTGTTTCTTTGGGTCTTTGTTTCCTTAGGGAGGCTCTCAGGTCACGTAAAACTTATGTAAAATAATTTTGTGCGCTTTTCTCTTGTCAATCTGTCTTTTGTCATAGGGGCCTCAGCCATAAACCTAGCCATAGGTGAGAAAAGATACTGCCTTTCCTCCCCTCCACCTGAGTGGCCCAGAGGAGGGGTGACCTTGTGGAGATGTGATGGCTAGCTTCAAAACCAGGAAGACTGTCACAGAGAAGAGAAACTGGACTTTTTCATTATGGCTTCGGAAGGCAGAAGTTGCAGATAAAGAGATTTTTGCTTAATACAAGTAAGTAGTTCTGGATAATCACAGCCACCCTAAAGTGGAACAATATGCCTCATTAGGTCTTGATTGCAATTGACATGAAAGGTATTTGAACAAAAGGAAATGACTGCCCGAGCCGATTCTGCCTTTCTTCTCCTGCCACAGAGTTTTAGCAGGGGTCAGGGCCACCTACTTTTCCCATCCTCCCTTGCAGCTGGGTGTGGCTATGGGACTGAGTTCCCACCCCCGGGGGAGGGAGCAGGAGTTTGGCAGCTTCTGCACTCCTTGCTTAAAAGACATTCCTTGCCTTTGCTTCTCCCCTCTCTGTCCCTGTGGGCTGGGACAAGAAGGGGGCAGAGCCAGGGAGCTGTGCCCACACAGGCAAGGACAATACTCCAGTGTAAGGCTGAACAACGCGATGGACCCCAGGATCACCTGCTGGGCCTAGGCCACCTGCCTGACCAGGGGCAGTTCTGTGAGAGGGAAAGTGATGCCTGTTTATTTGGAGCTTCTTTAGTTTTGAGTCTGTTACAGTGGCTTAGTCTTTGTCCCAACCAATATTAACTATTTCTTGGAGATGTGGTACAGATTATTAATTATCATTTAAGGATTTGTATACAATGATTTCTGTAATCTCTTAATTCCATTTCCTCCAAAATTTATCTTCTTTCTTCCAAAACCAGCAGTCCCAAGAGTCCTCAACCATGGTCAAATATAGGAATCCCTTTATGTCAGTGACCTCATTTATTTTTAAAATACCAAGGTTCTAAAAAGTCAAGAGCTTTCCATCTCCTGCTTCTCTCTCACCCCTATATTCAGTCTCTTTCTTTTTTTTATTTTTTGTCTTTTTTCGTGACCGGCAACAGGATCGCAACCCTCGGTGTTGCCCCCGCTCCTCGCTCAGCCAGTGAGCGGCCGGTCTGTGGGAGCGTCACCGCACTTCCCAAGTGGCGCACTGCTACAGTGCACCACCGGGCCAGCCCTATATTCAGTCTCTTTCTAAGGCTCATCTTCTTTTCCTTTACAAAATATCTTCTTCAATGATACAGATGATAAAAAAATTTGAAAGGTCTAGAGTGATTATCTAAACTTAAAAATTGATTGAAAAAAGACGATGCATTATTTAGCCTGCATGGGATGACATTCTTCTGCAGTTACTTATTTTACCTTAGGGGGAAAAATCAGAAGGCCAGCCCTCACTAAAGTTGAACGATCAGGTAACATAAATATGTTTTAACTCCAAATGTATCATGAATCAAACGCAGGTTTGTAATGGTCAACACACCCAGCCAGAAGAATATTCTGATTGATTAAAAGTGTCTCTCTAAGTAAAATAGAGTAGCAGACCTAATAAAATGGGATCCTGGCCTCTGTGCCCAGGGTCCAGGGGAAAATAAGGCAGTGACAGAGGGGCCTAATTCTGTCCCAGAGGCATGCCGCTCTCCTCACGGTCCCTGTCTTTCTGCTCATGTTTCACTCTTGTCCGTAATGCCCTTATCTCTTACCTCCTAATTATGTACTCTACACATTTCTCAACACTTTGATCTATAATTTTCCTTTTTTAAATTCAGTTTTAAAATCTTTAGCATCTAATTCAGAACTTAAAGAAGTTGCCAATAATTGTCCCATATTTCATTTTTACCCACAGTAGCTGCTTCCCATATCTTATGTTTTCTTTGGACCTCTTCCTTTGCTAAGCCTAAATGGACGTTTAATCAGTAGATTTGAAGCATGGATAATTAAAAGATATGGATCAGACATTTTTTCAATGATATGTAAATTGTCAATGAAGAACAGAATAGAAATCTATTTCCGTAACAATTAAAAGCAGCTCCTAAGGATGAATGAATTTGGTTTTCTCACAAAAGGACTTTTTGAATAGAAAGCTTTTTTGAATTTTGAGCTTTACTTTTAGCAGCACTTATGACATTAAGCACAAAGATCCCCATTTCATTTCACAACTGCATAATTTGGAAATTATTAAGAACAATTCTTTCTCAATATTTTTTAATTATGGGTCAACTAAAAACATGACCATCGATTTCTCCAGCCCATTCTTCTTGAATTTCCTCACATGAAACACATTTTAAACCGTCTTTAACTCTTCAGTTTTAGCTCCATTAAGTTCCTGTCAACACATCCTTTTCTTCATGGAAACAGAAAGACATTTACACTTTTTGGACTCTGATACCGACACAGAAAAAAACTAAGATGGACAACTCGTAATACTATATTCAACAAATAACTTGTGGTAGAATCTCTAAAAGCTGTTTCCCTTCAATGCACGTCAGTGTGAGAAGGTGTTTTTCAGCAAAGACAAAACGTTCAGGATCTGAGAGGAAGTGGGGCTTCTTTGAAGCAGTCGTATTTCATCAAGCTTCTGGAGCCAGTGATTCAGAACGAACAGCTCCCTCCTAATTTATAGCGTATTCTTCATGTCTGGCTGCCTGTTTGGCAGAAAAACCCCTTCCTGGGAGAGACTTCATTTGGCTCCTGGAAGAGCCCAAAAAGGAACTAGGGATGCTGGAATGTGAATTTCAAGCAAAACAGAATGGAACCTGAGACATTTTAAATGAAGAGCTAATCCTAACATGCAAAAAATACTTAGGAAAGGATATAATTAACCTAGAACACACCTCTAACACTTAATTTTACATCCTCTGTTTCCACTTAAACATACCTCCTCTTAGGGAATAGGAACATTTGAAAAAGATATACATAGACTAAACTTTATAAGCTTAAAGTGCAAAGTAATGAATGTTTAAGGGAAGTACGAAGGCCTTGGGGAAATCTAGAAATAGACCATAACTTAGTGCAGACAGTTATTAAATATTTATTTTTTTCCCACTGACTTAAAAAAACACACATTTTCCCTCTGGCATGATGGGTCTCATTCCCTATGATGGGAGCCTCTTGCTGCAGATCACGTCCCTGCCCAATAAGCCGGGTACCAGCCAGGCTGGCAGATTGAGGATGGACGCAGCAATGACTCTGGCCACAGGCAGGTGGTGGCAAAGAGGTGCTTTGGGCAGGTGTGAAAGGACATGCGCCCTTCCTGACCCTGTGTGTGCTTTCTGAATCCCTGCACTGAGACTGATGCCTGTCCTCTTCTCCCTGAGCATCGATGATGTTCTCTGCTCCTATTTGTTAACTCAGATGTAAACTTCCCACACTTGCAGGCCTGGTAAATGACAAAACAACAACTTCTGGGAGATGTTTGTTAAAAAATTCTCTTCTACTAACCAAAAAAGAAAAGTCATGCATCCTTTACTTGGCACCACTTTAAATGAGATATAGACTCAAAATCTGTAGATGTGACATTTCTCTTAAGGTTTTATTTTTTAACCACTTTGGGGATGAAGACTCCTTCGAAATGCATGATATAAATTCCCGCCTGCCTCGGGAAAGTGTTCAGAACAAACATGGAGCCTCTTTCCGATCTACGGTTGTCAGGGGCTTAGGAACATGGGTCAGACTGTTGGGTCTTCCAGTCAATGTTCCCGGGCTGTGATATTCTCAACTTTCTGCATTGCTTTTTATATTTTTTTCTGTCTTCTCTCCAAAAGTATTTGTTGGCTCTTGTCAATGTTTTTCTTTTGTAAAATCCCTCAGTTTATTACTTTTTAGTGTATTATAGAATATAGGAGCTCAGGAAAATAGGCCAATTTTCTTTTCTGTAAGATGATTTAGGGTAAGACTCTCTGAGTGTGGGTCTGTCCAGTCCAGAAAGTTCATGGATCTCATCGCATATTCGGGGGACACAGAGTGAGCCTATTTCTTTGCTTCTCCGTTGACTCCCACTTCGGCTATGTTGCAGTTACTGGGGCTGTTGGACAAGTGGCCTCTGTATCTGCGATGCATCTCACTATGGCCATGTATTGTCTTTGGACTTTGTGTGTAGCTCATGAGCCAAGAAGGTAAAGCTGGCCTTACCTTTTTGTACAGACTCCTCAGATCTCGGTACTGCCACATGCTGTTTAGGACCTGAGATGCGGCCTTGACCACTTTTGGAGAGTGTCTGATAAAGAAAAGGCAGGAAATACAGGATGGTGAGTGGGGCAACTGGGCTTCACATTGACACTGACTTGTCAGTAAAGGTCAAGAATCAACACCTTGAGGCGTTTCTGGCTCCTTTGCTCTCAGCCCGAGGCGTGCAAAGGGTTGTTCCACCAGTCCTCACCCCTTCTCGTCAACACACCCGTGAGGGACACAGATATAATGTGCCACAATTTGGCAAAGAAACTTCAAAATGGGATTCAGTCAGAATGCAGACTTGGCGTTTGACTACAAAATAGAATAGAAAGATGAAAAAGACAGCCATTAGCGGGCCGACCTGGTGGCGCACTGGATAGTGCGCCGCTTGGGAAGCGCGGCGGCGCTCCCGCCCGAGGGTTCGGATCCCACATACAGACCGGTTCCCGCTCACTGGCTGAGCGAGGCGCGGGGGCAACACCGAGGGTTGCAATCCCGTTGCCGGTCCCCGGTCCGGTACGGGGGCAACACTGAGGGTTGCGATCCGTTGCCGGACACGGAAAAAGACAAAAGACAAAAAAAAAAAAAAAAAGAAAAAAA